>NC_136504.1:112519639-112564639 GCF_053919585.1 Euprymna scolopes
AAAAATGTGGTCGATACACTCAGACGCATTAAGAGTACTTTATGTGGGCTCTCTCTATTGTGCTAGAAAGCTACTTAGGCTTAAAAGTCTCCTGTACCTTTACAAGGTCATCATTCGCTCATGTATGGAATTATGTTTTCACATTTGGGCCGGTGCCTCTGCTATCTGTCTCTCACACCTGGACACGGTTCAAAAGAGAGTCACCAACTTGATAGGTCCTGAACTGTCATCTAGGCTTCAGCCTCTGTCCCATAGACGAAATGTTGCATCTCTCTGCCTGTTCTACAAGTATTTTAATCATGAATGCTCTGACGAACTACAAGCACTTGTACCCCCTCGATGTAAATACCCCCGACAAACCCGACAAGCAGCTAATTCCCACCTCTACACAGTAGAGATCCCTAGACGTAAGAAAGCCTTATACTTCAATAGTTTCTTTCCTAGAAATACTTAACTTTGGAATTCCCTTCCAGGATTCTGCTTTCCCAACGGTACTGACATGCAGAAGTTCAAATGTAATGTAAACAGACATCTTCCTGCTCATCTCCCATCATAATATCCCTGCAGCTTATGTCCCCGATAGTAACCCCCTACTTCAAATTGGCACTGTGCCTTGTTTGGGGTGAATATTGAATTAAAAAAAAGTATTATATTAAAGAAAGATTGGTCAGCCCTGGTCAAAAAGATACTTTATGTGTATATGGTCATCAAATATCAATCACTCCTAACATAACATTGCTTTGATTATGGATGTATGACCTGCAGAATCCATCGATTAATATTGCCCTTTGATTAATTGTTGTTTCATTTCGTTATTTCTTGATTTCCCAACGGGGCAGTGACAAGCGCAACAGAACCAACGGGTAAATCGTACTTAAATATTGATTGACACACTTTCTACTTTAGTAAACTTTTACATAAACCACGGAAAACCTATATAAATCAGTTTATATTATTATATAGAATGAAATCATTGTGTTATCATGTTATACTGTTAATGTAACCAAAAAACCATTTTTTTCTTTCGTCTTACAGCTGAACCCCGGGATATAGCATTAACAATCAGTAAAAAAATGCAGTACGATGTATAATACACATGTATATAATCAAATAACATTGTAAATAACATCTCAAGGCGGAGCAAATAGCAAAGTTTATTTATCCCATTAGCATAGAAATCTGAAGTTCTGGAACCAATTAAGTTATTAAAGGCCGATTTGGCATCATCTCGGGTTTGGAAGCATTTTTCGCGCAAGAAGTAGTCGAAATGCTTGAAAAAGTGATAATCGGTGGGCGAGAGGTTTGCTGATTATGGCGGATGAGGCATCATATTCCACATAGTAACTTGAAAAAAAAAACTATCCTAGGGCAACCGAATCCCGAGATTTTTTCTGAATTTGTATTTATCGGACTACTGTTCTCATCTTGAGTTTGATTTTCATGTCGTTTCTGTCGATGTAACCTTCGATCTTTTTCAAGTGCATCTTGTCAAACACAGGAATGTTTGTGTGGAACTCAGACATTTGGACGGAATTTCCAGCGAAACCCTTTATATAGTTCACCGGGTAGCATTCTTTTGTTTCGTCACCCAAAATTATACGCGATTTTATAGCTGCTATTTGCCGTATCGGTTACACCTGTCCAAAATACCACTCTATAGATAATAGACACCCCACAAACCGTTAAAATAGAATAACCACGCAGCCACAGTTTACTCCGAATTTAACCTTAAAACATATACCCCTTGAATTTAAAAATATGCTCAACACTATGTTAAAGACGATATACACTTTTCTATATCATACTATATATAACAAGCTCCTCCTTTATTTAGAATTCAATAAAGCTTTCCCCAGCATTCTATAATTCTACTTAGTCTTTTTCGCTCATAATGAACCCTAGGCTAGACGCCGCATATTCACCATGCTACCTAGCATCTTTTCTACTCTTCTGATGAGAAGCATTAGGCTTCGAAATGCCTTCGATAAAGAGTCCCTTCAATTTCCCAAATGTTGCTTGTATTCCATTATTCAATAAATGAACCAATCTATATTCACCAACATATACTTTTGTTACTTCATTTCACACTCCTGTTGTTCTATTATATATATATATATATATATATATATATATATATATATATATATATATACATATATATATATATCATGTTGTTCTATTATATATATATATATATATATATATATATATATATATATATATATATATACCCAAACTGGTTATAGTATTAAATTAAAAGTTAAATCTCTTATTTCCAACCTTAACGTAATATAAACATTTTTTTTTAAAATTTTAGCTATACTCGTATCCTCCAGTATATCGAAATCGTGTACTTATGCCCACAGTTATCGATTCATAATTTTATCGAAATTTCTTTATATTTTTAATTCACTATTTTGATTTTTGTCTTAATTTAAAATTTGTAGTTGTCACATAATCCTAGCAATCTAGGTTAAATTTCTCTCTTAGTTTATTTCAAATTTATAATCTTATTTAGTCTATTCTTGCTTGCCTTGGCGTTTAAACCGTGCATCAGGTATGTTACTTCCGGTTTTAAAAAAATCGTATCCTGTCTAAAGGCAGATATTAAAAGCCTCGGCTGCTATTATATGCATATACAAGGGAAACCATTTTTTTGTTTGTTTTTACTGGTTTTAACGTGTTTTCCTTACAAATAAATGCAATCTAACCCTGTTGAGTTTTAAAAAACTGATTTAAATATAATATACTATCTATATATCTATAAATGTGTAATTGTTTGTGTTGTGCGTGTACATTTTTCTACAAAACAACTCTGCCAATTTTCAGTCTTGATATAAGGGGTATTCAGATTTAAGAAAATTCTTTTTATTAGAATTCAGCCAAACGATTTGACCATTTAAAACTCTACCAAACTCCTCCACTAATTTTTAGTCTAAAACTTGAGATTTCAGGTTCAAATAAACAGCTACAGCAGGAATTAGAATACACCCTGTTAAAGCGTAATGATGGAATAGTTCTTTGTAGCCTTCTTGAAGTTATTACAACGATAGAACTGTAATGTTGTGACTCCTTCGGCTGTGATCATATCGTAGTATCTGTGTTAACTGTGGAAAGCAGGTCAAAAGGTCAAAACATTATTATTATTATTATTATTATTATTATTATTATTATTATTATTATTATTATTATTATTATGATTTATTTATTCGAACGACGGCGGGTCGTTGGAACGATTATTATTATTAGAAAAATAAACAACTAAACTGAGAAAAAATGGGTGACATATAATAATATCGCAAAAGAATGTAAAAATAGAAAATAGATGTAAACATGATTTTGGTTTGCATAAACAAATAACTAGATTGGGGTCATCAGCTGTTGGACGGAGACACGTAATTATGGGATGTAATGAGACACGTAATGTATGTAGACTTGGGCAGATTCTAGGAGTCGTTAGCTGGACATCAGAGAGAACGTACGACTCAAAATTACGCTGGAGGCCGGCATCATTTCAGGCAGCCAAGATATAAAAACGTGTAATCTCTGAAAATGACGGCCGAATCATGAAAATAAATGCTCGTAAATAATTCAGGTATGTGTTGTGTTAGTTACATATGTTAAAAAGAACTGTTTGTCTACAACTGTTCGTCAATCGTTTTCTGTTAGAACTGTTGCATAAATGTTAAAATATACGCACTAGACGATCAACTAAATAATACGACGTATATACATACACGCATTTACACGAACACGAATATACAGATAAAATATAATATAATACCCAACTATTCAACACTACGTCGTTATATTCATATACATACACATAATATAAGATGCATAAACACGACGTAAAATTAAGCCTTTTGGGTGCCACACCTGCCAATATAACAAGAACAATTGCATTGCAATTCGAGGAAGTTACTCCAAAGGGGACAAGTGTTTCAATAAAAGTGCTCATACAATAAAAATCTGGAAACTTATTGTATTTCACCGCTCAATTCTCCACAATCCCCCATTAGATATATCTAGATCCCAAATAGAAGATTACGTCGAAGTAGCAGTATGTTTTGTTAATGTGGATATAAGTAAAAAAGGTTGTTTTGGTGGAATTAAATTGTTTCCACTTCTGCACACCCTAGTGGGTCATCAACTAATCAGTCACTACCACTCCACATTGATATGTATTGATCAATATAGATGCATACATTTGGATCACATCACTATTTAATATACGGCTCGTCTCTCAGAACTATACTTCTCTTACAGAGGAGGCGTTGAATTGCAGGTGGCAGAGGTGGTTCTGGAGAGAACAGTCGGCAGTCTGGATTTGCAAGGATGGCGGCAATAGAGGCCGGAACAAGGAGGGTCGGTCAGAGCAGCGATCCTGGATAGACGTGCGCCGGCAAAACGTCAAAGAAATTTAAAATTGGCACGCATAATTTCCGGAAACAGATATCAGCAGGACGGATGGACATTTCAAACAATAAATATAAAATGCCTGTAAGAATGTCCTGACGTCATCCGACACAATAAGAGGGAGACAGCCAGACAAGGAGAGAAGAAGCAACCGTAAGAGGAAGCAGACATATTATAAATCTGCCATTTCGTACGCACCTCACCGCAACCCTGTGACCGCTCCTTGCTGTCAGTATTGTCACTGGAAAATAAACATTGTTTTCAATCCTTCAACTTACTTGTTATAAAAATGTACAGAGACATGTTTGCTTACGTTTGATGGTGGAAGTACGCATAATTGCACTGATTCTAACAATGAAAGGCTAGCGATTTATGAATAATCCACATTTCGTCTACTCAAGGGCCTTCTTTACAAACATTATTTAGCGCCCACTATAGATGAACAAATATGTCTGCAAAGACTGTGATTTTTGTGTACACATGTGGCACAAATACAGTAAAGAACTGTGGATCGTATGAACCATTTCATCAATTTAAGGCAACCCTCTTTATTCTAATTCATATTTTAATCAATGCTAATGAATAACCATTAAAAACAGAGGAGTTTCCTAAATGGAAAATTCTGGGACTCCAGAAGATTTAGTACGTAATTATCGTTTCGTATTTGTGATCTTTGGACAACATCCAATTAGTAACTTTGAGCAGATTAACTCGGCGATGAGACACATTTCCAAGCAAACCTTAATACAGGGTGACCCCAAAAACCGGGCCTCAACTCTAATTAGGCCCCGTTTCTTAGTGTTTTGTCCGAATGAAATGAAACTTTGGTCATAACTAGTTTATTATATTCAAAACATCACATTAAAACACAAGGGTCTTTGGCCTTTTTTTCTCCGTTCTACAGCATATGTTCTAGATGGCCTCCATTTAACTTTTGTTTTGTTTTTTGGTCACCCTGTACTATTTCCAATCCAGCAGTAATACCAGTGATTATTCGCTTCCGGTTTTCATCTTCTTTTCTTCTTGAAGCGTTCTATTCTCACCCCATCTTTTATTTCGTGCATTTAGAATATGTACATTGACTCTTTATTCCTTTTTTTTTTTCTTCTTTTTGAAAACAGCTGGGTTCTTCAGCTTCACTTTCTTTCTTACTTTGTGCCGGAATTTCTTCAGGGAGGGACTTTCATCTCCCCTCACCGTTTTCTCTGCTTGAGCCCTCGCTTATCCCTCCGAGTTCGGTATTTTATTCCTCTCAAATCTCGGGAATTCTCCCGGTTAGTGTCGCCCTCTTTCCCATAAAACCAACCACGATTACCGCTTCTTCTTCCTCTTTTTCGTCTTCTTCCTCTCCCAGACTAACAAACAGAACAGACTTTCTATTTTTTGGAGGTGAGTGCATTTTGAAGAATTACTAATACAGTTTTTTTTTTTTTTTATAATACTATGCGTTTTTTTTACACACGAATTGGTCCTTTTCTTTCTCTGTAATTTAGAAGTGTTCCTCTCTTTACAAATGAATATCTTCATTTGTTTCTTTTTTATTCCAAAGTGTGCATTTCTTTCAAATGTTCTTTTTTTTAGAAGCACAGACTTAATTTCTATTATAATCTTTGCTTTTTACCGGTTTTCCGTAATATATATTTCATTACTATTTCTTTCCGCTTTTATTTATTGTTTAATATTTCTCCTTATTACTGTCCTTACGCAACACTGTTACCCTTATTTCTTTTATTAAGTAACTGACTGGACTACCGGCGTTGCCCGGTCATACAATACGTCTAAACATGATATTTTAATTCATGCAAATTGCGTACATATAATTATATAATCAATCCTCTACTGAATTATCATTATTACTAGGAATAATTTGCCCAGTGGATTAATTCGCAAACATTAAAATAATAATAATAATAATATCATTCATCAAATTCTGTCTGTATTTGTTTACAATAACACGTCAGCTGATATTTAGGCTTGATTATGAATGTCCTGCAAAAGTCAATGTTTAATTTAAAATATGCAAACGAAAAGACGATTTTCACCGATTTTAAAGAATATCTTTTCCTTTATTATAAACAAGCAGGGTGCCCGGCATTGCCCAGTCGTAAAATACGCTTAAATATGATATTTTGATCAATGCAGATTTCGTATATATTATTATACTAATGTCGTTGCTCGGCGTTGCCCGGGTATTTGGAGCAAAAAGAGAAAAGAGTGGTAGTAGGCAGGCATGCTCGAACATGTACCGCGAAGGAGGAAGAGAACGAAAAAAGAAAACTTGAGTTCTTTGTGGTTGCGTCTATCGCTAAACCGGAAGTGACGTAGGTTTAAATTAGCGCTAGTCGATCGAAAAGAGGACATGACTTTCGGAAATATCGGCGAAAAAGGCGAACCCTCCCTGTAGAAATTTGCCCAGTTATGGTTAAAGGAATTAATGCTTTTAGCCAATTTTTTATCGATATTTGTCGTCCGAAGGGGCAAGCTTCAAAACAATAGCAATCTCGGGAAAATCCGTCGCCTCTGTTGAAAGTTTTAGGCAGACATACAAACATACATACATACATTTAAACAGACGAATCCGATACTGACGATTTTTCTTTGTATACACTTTCTTGCACAATATATTCCTTTCTACTTATAGTGTCGTTAGAATCATTCTCAATGAGTCTTTCAATAGTAACCATAAATGATCGTATAATGTTGTTATAACTTTGAAATTTACTTAATTACTTATACATTTAATTTTCATTTTTTTGTATAATAGCTAGTAGCCCGGCGTTGCCCGGTTGTACAATACGGTTTAATATATTTTAATTTATGCAGATTTCGTATGAATTATTTTAGCATCAAATCTCAATTAAATCTTATATTTTACGATAAATAATTTTCCCGATGAACTAATTCGCAAAAAAAAAAATGAATAAATAAATAATAATTATAATATCGTTCATCACATTGCGTCTGTGTGTGTTTAAAATATCACGCCAGCTGGTAATGAGATTGATGATGAATGCCCTGGAAATGTTACTTCTGATTAATGTTTAGTTTAATAATATTCAAACAAAGAAATGAATATTCGGCAATTTTAAGAGGTTCCTCTTCTTTTATCGTAAATCAAACTCCGTCATGAGTAAAAATTAAAATAAAAATTGTGAGGTAAACATGAGCTTTGACAGTGGATCATTCGATTTATAGTCGACTACTCTACCAGTAAACTATATCTCCAGATTATAATAAATCTGTTTCTGAAGAGGAAATGATTCGCTAATCGTTTATTATCTTCCTTTGCCGATGTAATACAATATTTCTTTATAAAAATTATTGATTTTTTCTATTAGAGAAAAAAAAAGCTAATTTCAAGATCGATTTCTTTTTCAATTTTCGATACTTATTGGATCGATTTTTGTAAAGTACATATCTAAGAACACTGCCAGACATATTAATTAGCTCTGTGTGAAATTTGCTGAAAGATAGAGTCAACCGTTTCGGAAGCTATGAGGAATGAACACACACACAAAGTGACTTTTATATAATAGCAGATATTATTTTTATAAGGTCTCACGTCTTTGGCTTCCTTTATTTTATTTTCTTACTTTGTCTCCTTTATTTCTTATAATTTTTTCTCAATTTTGCCTGCTGGACGATAAATTCCGCTTTTCAAACATGCAAGACTTGTCAATATCGCATCACACCGACAGATTAGTTTTCTCTATCAATGCTGGATGGATTAGTTCTGTCTATCAAAATTAACACGCAGCCAAGTCATTTATTTTTTTCGTTTTCTGTTTTTATTTTCGTAAGCGGCTTAGTTAAAGCCATGTCGCAAATTAAATACAACATTAAAAATATGAGTTTTTTGTGAGTTTCCAATTATAAAGGGATTATCAAAAATACATAAATAACGGGCAAAATCTCGTCAGATATACATGAAGTAGTGTAAATTCTTGGTTAAAATTATTTGCTTATTTACAATAGAACCTCGGGATACGGTCACCCTAGGATACGTTTTTTCAGGTTACGATGTGGAATACGATGTTTTGCCGGCCTCTGGTTACGGTATTTGCCCCGCCTTACGGTGTTATTTATAATGGTATTTGATTATATATATATATATATATATATATATATATATATATATATATATATATATATATACGTGTATTATATACTGTACTGTATTTTGTAGTGTTGGGACGATAAATCAAAATCGAGGATCCGAAAAATCGGAGCTTTTTGGTGTATCGGAATCGGTATCGGTATCAGAATCGGGAAAATTTGAACCCATTTTCCGATGCGAAAACAGATTTCTTTAATTATCTATTTTATTTGATTTTGTTTTTATAAAACATTTTCCACTGCAATAAAATAATAAATATTTATTGATTTAAACTGCCAGTAGGGCTAAAATCTCTAGATGGCCCCGCCACAAGTGTGTTTTTACGTTTGATAAAATACATGCACATTAAAGATGCTGTTCTTACTGTTATCGGGACAAAATAACAATTTCATAGTAAAATATTTAGAGATTTATAACGAATCGAAATAGAAATCGGTAATTGTATTGGAATCAAGAATTTAGTACGGAATCGGTAATTGTATCGGAATCGGGAAAAATAATGGAATCGTCCCATCACTAGTATTTTGTTACTAATTTATAATGTTGTATCCCGGGATTCGACTGTATACGCAACTAATAAGCAGTCTTATCATATTACACACACCCCACAACGAAGTTACGCTTTCAGAAAAGCCAGGTACTTTGTTGTTATCTGTGTACAACCTAGTGTCCACATTGCTTGACCAATCGTCACCAAACTTCGGTAAAATATCAGTCATTGTCTAACAATATCTAATTTAATGTTGGGATAACACTTTTGGCGACAATTTTGCTTCTGATCTTTGTAGAGATGAGATGTGTGGCCCATGCTGTAGCCGTTGAAGTCTTATTCCTTTAAAAGTTTGATCTACTTCGAAATTTTGAACATTTTCAATCTCTGATTTTTTCCTCGATTTTCGTGACCGTAAAAGGCATGGCAGCATGATTGTATATTTGGATTTTATTTCATACAATATAGATATATATACCTATATAAGTTGTTTGGCTCATACTTACGTTGTCAAGAGGGATCTTTAATCTCAAAACTCACTTAGAACATTGCATGAATAATTATTTTAGAGAATAAAATATCAATTAATTCTTATATTTTACGATAAATAATTTGCCCGATGGAATAATTCGTAACAAAAAATAAATAAATAAATATAATGTCGTTTATCACATTCCGCCTGTGCACGTCAGCTCGTATTTGAGATTGCCGCCCTGAATGCCCTGGAAAAGTTACTTCTGATTAATATGGACAGGAACTGTTAGAAGAGACACTGCGAGCCTATCTCTTCCTTATCGTTATTTTCATGGAAAGTGCTCGTCTGAGCTCCAATTTATGGTCTCCTCTGTCTTACTTTCACGAAAAAAAATCGTCAACTGAAACAACTATAAACAATTTCCCCTACTCTTTATACATACCTAACCCTAAATGTAGATACCATAAATGAACTTCTTTCTTAGAACTCCACGTCTGTGGAACTCTGTTCCGTTTTCCTGCTTTCCAACTGACTACAATATGGTTGTCTTTAAGTCCAATATAAGCAAGATCCAAACATATGTGCACTCATTAACCCTTAACCTCAAGTCGTATCCGGGCCTTGATAAGTAGTGACTCATTTTTTAAAGAAAAATAGAAAACGTTTTCTTTTTTTGTTGTTGTTGTACTATTTGTCCAGTTGCGTACGATTTCCCAGAGAGATGAGAGCCTTTTATCATGTCTGAAAATGACAGTGTTCTACGAGCGAGATCGGAGATGCGCCACTGTACAACTCACGCTCTCTACCGATCCAATTTATGAAAACAGGACCATTGTCAACACACTAAATTGCAAATCCAGACGCTTCAACGTTTGGGGGCACCACTCAACTTATCAGACAACCTACAGTTATGGACTTTTGTGTGGTTTCAAGTGAGGGGCATATCATACCACCTCACATGTCGAAGTCAGCTGAAAAGTAAACACCAAAGTGTACCCGGAGGTGCTTAATAGTGCGGTGATTCCCTGGTGCAATCAGGTAGCCGCTGGTAGACCTTATGTGTGGCAGCAGGACTTTGCGCCGATCCACATGTCCAACGAGACCAAGTCTTGGCTTCAGAAGTAGTGTTTAGTTAGGCTTTGTACCCTTCTCTCACATGCTAGATTCTGGCGAGCTAATTGACTTTCAGGAATATATTATATTATTTAGTGGTTGATTTTTCCTTCTGTTTTTTTTTTCGATACGACCGCGTTATAACTAAGCAAGTGTGCGAGATGCAGGCGTTGAATTTTTTAATATCATTTGTAGATTGGGCCGATTATCGAGGCGGGAAGCACTGAAATTATTAATCGTTCAGTTTTTATCAATTGAACAGTTCAGTTTAATGCAATTTAGATCATAGAGCCCCGAAACCGTGTATATTCTCTCCTGATGACCTTAAATCATCTCTATACCGGAATGCTTTACTAAACAAAGAAAAAACGACGATAAATTTTATTTTATACAAGTCTACAGGGAGAGTAGGGCACTAAAATAGTGCGTGTTCTCTCCTGATTGCCGGACATCATCTAGAGACCGAAATGAAATACCCACAAGTTTAAATATTTGATAAAATTGATTAAATACATGCCTGCAAGATAAGCTGTTTTTTTTTTTGGGTCGCTCGCTTGTTTGCGAGTTTCTTCTGCTGTTTCGATAGCAATTATTATCTTATAGCGACTTGGCTACTTCGTTGACGTTCAGAAATAAACATATTGGCGACTGGAAATAGATCAGCGACACCTGGAAAGACATGAGATATTTAGAAAGACCAAATGAACTCGTCATGCCAGTAACCCAGATTTCATAAAAACAAAAATATGCTACGCACAAAAATGCAAGAAAATGTCCTCCATTTCATCTGAAAGAGAGATAGGATGATGGATCACGCTTGAATAATTGAAAAACGACACAAACTGAACTGCTTTACTGTTGTTTTCATGGCAAGTGCTCGTCTGAGCTCGAATGGTGCCCCCTCGCCAAACTTTCACGGGAAACACACGTCTTACTGAAAACACTATCAATAATTTCCCCCAATGTTTATCTGTACCCAGACCTAAACCTAGATTCCATGAACAAAGTTTCTTTCTTAGAACTGCACGCCTGTGGAACTGTCTTTCGTTTGCTTGCTTTCCAGGTGATTACAATATGGTTGTCTTCAAGTCCAACGTAAACAAGTTCTTAGTGGGCCGTTCTACTTCTGTTAACAAATTTACCGAATTTTCATTACTAACGATTACTATATTATCCAATTTACTACTGTACACTCTTTAACTCTCATCCACGAGTGGTCTCTGTGCATTGACAAGTGGTGATGCCCATGTAAAAAGAAAAAAACTAAAATAAAAAAGCGGATAATGAGTAAAATGCATCTGTGGATTAAAATATAATCTCCGAAAAGTAATAAACATTTTTTTGGAATAAAGTGGGTTGCACTTCTCATCTAATGACCTACACGCAGCCCTCTGCTATAACAGACAAGACGTCGTTTCGGCCAACTATTCCTCTGGCCGTCATCAGATGGTAACCGCGACCGGTTCCGAATCTCCTAATTGCATCCACTGCAATTACTACCTTCCGTAGTTGTTGTCTCATCACGTTTTTGGGCAAGTAAGCCTCTGGTCGGCTTTGGGTAGGATTGAAACCGCTATCTTCAGAAAATTATCACCTGGAACCGTAGATAATCAACGTCTCTTTCAACTGCGACACGGGCATCGAAGTGCGATCAAGGTATAAATCTTTGGTCTTATAAATTCATGTTTTTATTCATTACCTGATCTTGATCGTACCGAATTGTATATATATATGGAAGGCCAGAGGAATAGTTGGCCGAAACGTCGTGAAACAAGAACTAAGAAAGATGAGAATAATAGTTCGCAATAAATAAAATTAATGAATAATACTCATCTCAATAATGAATTTCAATTAAAATTATATATATTTATGTATGTGTATATATATTTGTTTAAAAAAATTTGCCTAACAAACTCCTCTGTCAGTTTTTGGTCTAAAGGCATGAGGCTTAATATATAGGGTATTCGAACCCACGTGAAATTTTATATTTGGGATATAACCGGGGAAAGCGGTGCAAAGAAATTAAAATAAAAAAAAATTAAATTAGCCAAGTGAAGGTCGAACAATGGCATTACGAATATGTATGCGTAATGTAATAGCCATTGGTTCATATTTTAACTTTTAGCCTTGCAGCAAAAATGTCTTTATAGCTCAGACATTAACATCAAAGGACAAAGTACATCGTAAGGTTAATGTTTTGGCTTCGACTCCCGGTGGTGGCGCATGTGTCATTGTTTTAAAAACTTTTCAAATCATTACTTTTATATTTTGGGCCCAATATAATATAATAATAAATACGAATTCTGCATTCATTAAAATTTCATATTCAGTTGTATTTTTACGGTCGGGCAATGCCGGGCGTCCCGCCTGCTAGTATATATATATATATATATATATATATATATATATATATATATATATATATATATATATATATATATATATTAACATATCAGCCCGGTGTTGCCCGGGTGTTTCGAAGTGTATGTTGAGCCAAAAAAAGAAAAGTTGTGAATTTTTTAAAACTTTGACCCCTATTATAACCCATTACAATTATTGTTTTGGGCTTAAATCAAGTTATTAACTTCGATTCATATCCAAGGAATCTATATCTAAAATTTCAAGTGTTTAAACCTAAAATTAGCGGAGGAATTTTCTAAAGTTCTCAAAGGGAAAATCGTTGAACTTTGACGTCTTAACTGCCAAATTTCTGGCCGAAAATGGATTACAAAGATTTTCTAAAATCTCAGTGCCCTGTATATAAAATTTCGAGTTTGTAGACTTAAAATTGATAGAGTTATTGCGTAGGGAAATGTACACAAACAGACATACAGACACACAGACAGATAGACAGACAGACACTTTATATATATATATATATATATATATATATATATATATATATATATATATATATATATATATAGAAAGGACTTGGCTTGCCTTGATAGTGTTCAAAATAGACTTCGTAGCCTCGTAGGAGATGTCCTTTTCTCTTCCTTGCAACCTTTATCTCACAGTTGCGAGTTTGTCTCTGATGTATCGTTATTTTCATGGAAAGTGTTCGAATGAGCTTCAATCTATGGTCCCCCCTCGCCAAACTTTCACAAGAAACACTCGTCTAGCTGTAAACACTATCAATAATTCCCCCCACTCTTTATCTGTGCCTAAACCTAAACGTAGATTCCATGAACAAAGCTTTTTTCTTAGAACTGTAAGCCTGTGGAATTGTCTTCCGTTTTCCTGCTTTCCGGCTGACTACAATATGGTTGTGTTCAAGTCTAACGTAAATAAGTTCTTGATGAGCCGTTCCATATAAGTTATCAACTTTACCAAATTTTCATTACTAATGATTACTATGTTGTCCAATTTCTACTGTACACTCTTTAACCCTTATCCTTGAGTCGCCTCTTGGCCTTGATAATGTGGTGATGCCTATGTAAAATATATATATATATGTGTGTGTGTGTGTGTGTGTGTCTTCATTATATATATATGTGTGTGTGTGTGTATGGGGTTGTATGTACTTGCGTATACGTACAGAGTATTTCTAAGTTTCTATAAGGAACAAAAATATCATACATTTTTATTATTTTGAAGTTCCTATATACTTTGCCCCTTAATACAGACAATAATGCATAAAAGATGAATGGTAAAAGAAGGATAAAAAGAAAGACAAAATGTAAAAAAAAAAGGAAATATTTATGAAAAAAAAACTATTTTGTTTTAATGGAAATCGTATTGATTTAACTGTAGATAATATGAAAAGCTTGTGTTTGTTCTAGACTTCCATCAAACTTAGAGAATTGGAGAAAAATAACATTGAACAAAGTAATATTAATTGCGTATCCGTATTATAGTATCTTCCTAAAATATACGTACATATGTGTACAGACATGCACACACACATACACACATATATATATACATACATACATACGTACATAATATGTGTATGTGTATAAATCTATTTCCACACACACACATATATATAGGCATTGAATTATAAATATACCGTAATATGTATGTATTTAGATGCAAACCTGTATATATTTATTCTTGTAGATGTCTACATACATATATAATGATGTGTCTTGATATACACAAATATAGAATTATGTGTCTTGATAAGTATGTATCTGTGTGCAAATATTTGTGCTAATATATAAATATATAAGCATATGTACAGTATACATATATGCATATGCGTATGTATATATGTGTGTGTGCAGGCATGTATCTATGTATAAGTACTTATGTGTTAATATATATAGATAGATAGATGCATGTATATATACAAGCTTAAGTATAGATATATATGTACGTAAGTGTAAATATTTCTATATATGTGTGTGTATGTGCGTGTGTGTATGTGACATAGTGCGTATGTGTCCCTCGTCATATCACCGAAGTTAAGAACCCTTAAGCCTGATAAGTACTAAAATTCGTGTCTATTTAGGAATTCCAAGTGCTATACGTGCTATACATTGTTTCCAGTTAGATTTTGGGCTTCTCTTTTCCACTGGACCCTAGCAGTACGGATTAAGGTGGGGAGTATTTGTGCTTTGCGCCACATTTGACTCAAAGTTACACGCGCAGATAACCTTGTAAGGGTGTTTATTGTCTCTTGAGGTGGATCGGAGCCATCAAATATGTATGTGTAAATACAAAGCCACGCATAAATCGAGGTGTGTAATTGTAGGTGTTTGTATATGAAGATCTATATAAGTGTATAAATGCATGATTATATGTTATATAAGTGCATATATATATATATATATATATATATATATTTATTTATATTTATATATATATATATATATATATATATATATATAGTGTTATAATGGAATAATTCCGGGAGGAAATCTTGGTATGAGAGCTCAATGTGGTAAACAGAGCAATAACATAAAAATATAACACTGAAATTACATAATTGTCGATGCAATAATTTATTTCAACCTTATGGTATTTTCAAGCATCTAAACTAGACAATTATATTTTTGATACTCAAAAATATAATTTATAGTATCAAAAATGTAATTGTCTAGTTTAGATGCTTGAAAATACCATAAGGTTGAAATAAATTATTGCATCGACAATTATGTAATTTCAGTGTTTTATATATATATATATATATATATATATATATATATATATATATATATATATAGCTTTAAGTAAAAGAGGAAAGAGAAAGATCAATTCCACAAAAGGAGACTTATCCGGATAATGTCAAGCTCAACAATAATTATTGGAGCTTATACAATAGGACAACAAGAGAATGAAATGAAGACACAAAACTATATATAGGTAGATATAGAATGGATCAATAACTGAATAATGGAATACAAGCAAAATTTGAGGGATATAACTACCCTACTATTATTTGGTATATTTTTACCACTCTCATAAGTAGCTATGGTTCCCTTACTCACCCATTTTAACATCAATATGTATACTTAACCTTTTACATCAAGTTATACGCACCCATAGTTGTTGCCACCCTAATCTCCAACCGCATCCTTATGATCATACTCCATATATCATAACAGTAGAAACTTATAAATATATTGCAGCATATTACCTTCCAGTTTTACAACCTTACATAACCCCCTCCCCCACCAAATTAATGAAAAATTATCCGCTCCATAGAAAATAGACACCCCATAAACCGTTATAATAAATTAGCACACAGCAGCAATACAACCCCTATTCAACCATAATACATATACCCCTTAATCTCAATACTATGTTAAAGACAATTTATATTCTTATATATCATACTACATATAATAAGCTTCTCCTTATTTATTTAGAATTTATTAAAGCTTCCCCCAACACTATAATTCCTTTTAATCTTTTTCATCCTTAACGAACCTTACGCTAGACGCTGCATCTCCCCCATGCCACCTAGCACCTTCTCTACTCTTCTGATGAGAAGCGTTAGGCTTCGAAATGCCCTGGCATAAAGAGTCCCTTGTATCCCCCAAATTTTGCCTGTATTCCATTATTCAATAAACGATCCATTCTCTATCTACTTATATATAGTTTTGTGTCTTCATTTCATTCTCTTGTTGTCCTATTAAATATATATATATATATATAGAGAGAGAGAGAGAGAGAGATAGATAGATAGATAGATAGATAGATAGATAGATAGATATAGAGAGAGTAAGAGAGAGAGATAGATAGATAGATAGATAGATAGATAAACAGAGAGAGATATACGCCTATATAAACATATGCATATATATTATAAAACAAAATTCCTTTGTACCTTATATTACAACGCAATATTTGTAAAATATAAAATATTTATTTCTTTAAAATTATCGCTTAGGTCAGAATTTTAGTTTTCTCTCCTCGCCGTGACGGTCGTTATTTGTGTAACATTTCGGTCGATGTAGACTTCGACTTTTGTCAGGTATGTTGGTCGCCATTTTAGACAAGCCTTAAATCTTTCTGCGTTTATTTTTTTTACTCTTACTTTGTGTACGTCATGCAATGGGGCAAAAGATGGCTGGTTTATTTTTTAATTCATACGAGATCAGCTACTATCATTTTCATCATAAACGCCCATGTGATCCTAATTGTATCAAAGAAGTTTTCAGCTTCGATACTCTTTCCAGTCGGAGCTTCACTCCAGATGTTAAATAGGAGACTTACATCAAATCTGCTTTAAAAGTCGCTGGAAAAATAGTTGGGTCATTCTGCAGATATCCCAATTCCGAATCAATCCTTTACTTGCATATGGTAAATATGACATCTGGTCAAAAGCTGCTCGGATGTTCCGATACCTTTTTCTTTTCTCTTCAACTTATTCCCCATAAAAGAGACGTTATAAGCATATTTCTACAACGAAGTAGTTTCAGTGAGTTTCTAGACTTTTTTCCTATGTGCACTTTTACTGAAGTAATCTCCTCCGGCTGCAATGCACTTGTTGCACCGTTCTAACAACTTCTGTAAGGTTCCAAAAAACACTTGTCTTCACAATTGTCTCAAAACGAGAGCCATCGTTTCCCTTGAGCTTAAGGAATAAGAAAATCTCACATGGAGCAAAGGTTTCACTAAACGGACTTTACGTATTCAGTTCAAGCATCTCCCTACTATCATGGCAACGTCTTTCTTTTTAATCATTTATGTACATCCTTGGGATAAACTTCACTCAAAACGTTCGGCGTCTTCAGTTCCAGGCGAATAATTGTGTTAACAGTTCCCACACTGACATCAAACTGTGCACTTATCGTCTCTATAGGCACACTATGGTCCTTCTTCATGAAATTCTTAATTTGGCCAATCAAATCTTGGGTTCTGTCTTCATTACTCCTTCAACATCTCTCATAATACCTCACAGACTCTCTGAATTCCTTGAATCTCTTATCCAACTTTGAAAAACTGCGCTGGATTCATGCAAGATGTTGCAAAAGCAGTCTGATGCATTTCATACGATTCTATAACATTTTTCCGAGATTAAAACAGAATTTAATTTCATATCGTACTCCTAATGTGTCCGTTTGTAAAATTCACCATCTGTGACAATCATGCTTTAGTAGGGTGTAGTTCAGCTCCTATCGTGCCTGTTCACTGAACCTGTAATCATAAATGTTAGTCAGTCATCTCATAGGATAGCAATAATCTACTGAATTTTATAGGAATCTACGAGGATTTTAAATGATTGTGCAAAAAAGTCCGGAAATTTATTGAAAGCATCTCATATTTGTTGTGGTGGTCGTTATTTCCATGGCAAGTGCGTTAATATAAAAACTTTTTTTAAAAATATCTCTCCTGATGTATCTCTTGATACAGATACTATCAACATTTACTCACTCTATCTCTACTTAAAAGTAACCCCCCCAATTAAATGAACAAAACTTCTCTTCTGGAATTTTCAACCAGTAGAACACTTGCTATAAATATGGTCGTCCCAGAGCCGAAAGCATCTAAGGTCTTGTTCACTCATCCAATCCAATTCTACCTAATTTTCATCACTAAGAGTCACAACGCTGTTGTGTAGTGAGCACCGCGCACTTATTGATCCTTATCTCCGAGAAATCTTCAATGTATGATTAACCAATAATTACGCCTCCTAATCAGTAATTAATCACAAAAAAAATTTTAAAAACTACCTTGCGAACAAACACGGTGGAACAACTGCAAGAAAGATACAATTTATTCTACTTTAACAGACGATTAGAAACTTTAAAAGATCATCGGCGTGAGTTTCTTAAATAAGGGGTGAATATCTGGCATTGGATAAGGTATACTAATTCATTCAAAGTTTGATAAAATTAAAAATAAAAGGTAAAAAGTCTATTGCAACGACAAGATAATTATTGGAAGTGTTAGGATAAGCTGGTCTTCATTTAATCCTGGGTACGGTCAAGTCCATCTACTAGTATATAATACCTACGATTTTCTTCTCGGTCACATAATATATATATATATATATATATATATATATATATATATATATATATATATATATATATATATATATAATGTATGTGTGTGTATGCGTTTGATTTATATGTTATAGAGGGAATAAGACCTGGAGTCTAAAGAGTAGAATCTATTTTAATGTATTGATAAATGTATTAATACCTTTAAAAGAACATTGCCCACAGTACTGTAGATATATAATAAGATCAATAGATATATGTATCCTAGAGCTATATTAATATTGAGTAGAAAATTAATAATTGTAAATTATGAATCAGTTTCAAAAGGTAAAACAAACAAAACCAACCTGAGTGTACGATCGTTTCAGAAACGATGTTCATTTTATTAAAATTGACAAAAATTAGTTACAATAATTGAAATATATATATATATATATATATATATATATATATATATATATATATATATAATCCCATCATCAGCAAAAAATAGGGGGAGGAGAAGTTTAAGACACCAAAATAAAACTAGGATTTTTGTAGTAAGTAAGGCGGATATTTCTTATTGAGCTCTACTAGAAAATTTGTTTAAAGTTCAGTCAGTATATCTTTGGGCATGCTGCTGTACCTTGTCTCTGAATGGTTGAAATAATTACTTCAACCGTAAGTGACGATGTGTGTGGGGATACTTCTCAACCTATATACTAAACGAATTTTTTTATCTACACACTTGCAATTCTGTACACATGGTATTTAGACGCGTGGCAAACTTTTGAATCAGTTTTCATCCAGAAAATAAGACAGCAAAAATAGTCAAAATTCAAACATCAATACGCGGAAGGTCATCGGTTTTTATATGTTTGTCAACTGTTTCACGACTGTGTATGCGTGAATAATTTCAGATTACTTATGTAAAGAATAAAATGTGTTTAAAATGCTTTTTACAAGTCGCGTCAAGCTGGCCTAATTGTTATCGTACTTGGCCCAATGTGTTTAGATTTTGGTTCTGATCTCAGCTTGAGTATATTTTTTACTTACACGGAGTGAATTGTTTAGAAATAACATTTGCATACACATGTCTCAGTTTCTTTCCGTTTTTTACTTTATTAGCTTGTTTAAAAAGACATTTTACGTTACCTTTAATACCTAAAGTACTGCTGTTTATAATAATTAAAAATTTTACATGTATTAAAATATAATATTCATTTACGACCAGGCAACGCTGGCTATTTGCTAGTAAAGAATAAAGCAACATATTTTTGGAAATTATTCGAATACACCTCGTTTTATGTCGCCGGCGATTTTACTTCGGTACCAAACGAAACACGGTCCTGGATATGACCTAAAACTATATCCGATGGTGAGGCCCCAGCTTGCGGGCCTTAGGGATTGTGGAGCCACCCTTTAGTTGCCATTGCTCCCAGGTCCACTCTGACCCGGAGTGGTAGTACCTGTTAGGGTCCCAACTATGGGTTAAGTAGAATCCGACTTAAAAAAACAAATATACTCCATTAAAAATCGTTCTTCAAAATAACTAGATTCGGCATTAAATAACCTGAGAAGGGTTGATATGCCGTAAAAAAAACAACCAACCAACCAAACGAAACAGAGTCCATGCCATTAGTGAGATTGTCTTTTTTCTGTTGGTTGAAATATTGTTTAGATGTCGTACAGTTCTAGGATGTCTAACCTTCGAAGTTTTACCTTCTTCCTTTGATAAATAATTAGTGTATTTCTAATCGCCTAAAGCATTCCTATTGGGGAATGTCGGTAAGATTAGCCAGGCAGTTTGTAGGCCAGGGTTTAGTTTATTTAGGGCACCCGCTGTTCAAGTGCCATTTTCCGACCCTTTATCAGATCATTCAATCGTAAAAAGGAGATACAGGGTGGAACGATATAATTGTCCCCCTCAAAAAACGACATGATACTATTATCGTTTGAGGAAAACCGGTTTTCTTTTCTTTTTCTTTTTGCATACCATCTATTAGTTGCATACCATTTATTAGTTGCATATCATCTATTAGTTGCATACCATCTATTAGTTTCATACCATCTATTAGTTGCATACCATTTATTAGTTTCATACCATCTATTAGTTGTATAACATCTATAAGTTGCATACCATCTATTAGTTGCATACCATTTATTAGTTGCATACCATTTATTAGTTTCATATTATCTATTAGCTGCATACCATTTATTAGTTTCATACCATCTATTTGTCGCATACCATCTATTCATTGCATGCCATCTATTAGTTTCATACCATTTATTAGTTACATACCATCTATTAGTTGCATACCATCTATTCGTTGCATATCATCTATTAGTTTCATACCATTTATTAGTTGCATACCATCTATTAATTGCATGTCATCAATTAGTTGTATACCATTTATTAGTTTCATACCATATATTAGTTGCATACCATTTATTCGTTGCATACCATCTATTAGTTGCATAACATTTATTAGTTGCATATCATCTATTTGCATATCATCATTTATTAGTTTCATACACATTTATTAGTTGCATACCATGTATTAGTTGCATACCATATATTATTTGCATACCATCTATTATTTGCATACCATTTATTAGTTGCATATCATCTATTAGTTGCATACCATCTATTAGTTTCATACCATCTATTATTTGCATACCATTTATTAGTTTCATACCATTTATTAGTTGCATAACATTTATTAGTTTCATACCATCTATTAGTTGCATACCATTTATTAGTTGCATACCATTTATTAGTTGCATACCATCTATTAGTTGCATAACATTTATTAGTTGCATATCATCTATTAGTTGCATACCATCTATTAGTTTCATACCATCTATTATTTGCATACCATTTATTATAATATAATTATTAGTTACATACCATCTATTAGTTGCATATCATCTATTAGTTGCATACCATCTATTAGTTGCATATCATCTATTAGTTGCATACCATTTATTCGTTTCATACCATTTATTAGTTGCATATCATCTATTAGTTGCATATCATCTATTAGTTGCATACCATTTATTAGTTTCATACCATATATTAGTTGCATACCATTTATTAGTTGCATGTCATCTATTAGTTTCATACCATATATTAGTTGCATACCATTTATTCGTTGCATACCATTTATTAGTTGCATACCATCTATTTGTTGCATACCATTTATTAGTTGCATACCATTTATTAGTTGCATACCATTTATTAGTTGCTTACCATTTATTCGTTGCATACCATTTATTAGTTGCATACCATCTATTAGTTTCATACCATTTATTAGTTGCATACCATTTATTCGTTGCATACCATCTATTTGTTTCATACCATTTATTAGTTGCATACCATTTATTCGTTGCATGTCATCTATTAGTGGCATACCATTTATTAGTTTCATACCATTTATTAGTTGCATACCATTTATTCGTTGCATACCATCTATTTGTTTCATACCATCTATTAGTTGCATACCATTTATTAGTTGCATGTCATCTATTAGTTGCATACCATTTATTAGTTGCATGTCATCTATTAGTTGCATACCATTTATTAGTTGCATGTCATCTATTAGTTGCATACCATTTATTAGTTGCATACCATCTATTAGTTGCATACCATTTATTAGTTGCATATCATCTATTAGTTGCATACCATTTATTAGTTGCATGCCATCTATTAGTTGCATACCATTTATTAGTTGCATACCATCTATTAGTTGCATACCATTTATTAGTTGCATGTCATCTATTAGTTGCATACCATTTATTAGTTGCATACCATCTATTTGTTGCATACCATCGGTTAGTGAAAGTGACACAATATTCAATGAGCGAGATGGAAGATACGCCGCTGTACAACCCACGCTACCGGCCTAAGTTATAACAATAGGACCATTGCCAGCACTCTCAAAATGCATCCCTGGATTGCCACGAATAACAGGGACGTGCCAAAGATGACGAAAACAAAGTTTCCGGCCACAGTTATGGTCTTTGGTGTGGTTTCAAGTGTGGGCCACATCATGCCACCTCACATCTTCGAAACTGACTTGAAAGTCAACACCAACGTGTACCTAGGTGTGCAGAAGCGTTTAGTGATCCCCTGCTGAAATCAGGTGACCTCTGGCAAAACTTGGGTGTGGCAGCAGACCTCGGCGTCGGCCCACAAGTCCAAAAAGACCCAGGCTTGGATTCAGAAGAAGTTCTAGACTTTGTACTCTTCTCTTACTCGCCCCCTTCTCCCCGACTTGAACCCTTTGGACTACTTCGTCTGGCCATATATCGGGAACATCACCAGTATAACCTCCCATAACACAAAATCCATCCTGATTGCTGATTTCTGTCATGTATTCGTGTAGATCTTGCTACCGCATATGAAAAAAGGCATGCTCCCAGTTCCGGATTTATATCGAGGCGGTTATTGAGGAAGAAGGCGGTTACATCAAATAGATGCCAGCTCTACTACATAATTGAGTTTGCTGTATTGTTTATCTTTTTAAATAAAAGTTTAAAAATAAAGCTCTCGCATTTTCTTTAGGGCGACACATTTATCGTTCCACCCTATGAGTACGTACCAAACATTTCAGACATTATTTTTCATCGTTGCTCAAATCTGGTTATTTTTCCTCATCTTTACTCAAATCGACCATTTTCAATCGATTCTCATTTCCTGCCAACGTTTCCTTGGTGACATTTATCCACACAAACGTCTATTTTCCTCGTGTGACGTCCGTAATGGGGTGCAAAAGTGGATTACGAACCCCGATTCCCAAGGGAACGGTCCTTATTCCTCTTTGATCTTTCATAATCCGTCAAATGATATTGTTTGTCGGGGGTTTAAAATAGACGAGCCAATCCTGGCCGACTGTCTCTTCCAACCAAGATGGCGACATTTATCTCTGCTCATCCTTTCTTTACTCACTTAAGGTTGCATTTCTTTTCTTTTTTATTTATTTTTTCTCACTCTTATCTTCCTTTTATTTTGTCGCCCCCTCGACGGGTCTCATTTACTCCCGATCCTCAGGGCAGGAAAATAAAAAGGCGAAAGAAAAGGGAACGCAATATTTGTGTCCCCTGCCAATAGCCACCCAATTTTTCGGGGTTAGGTCTTTATTATTATTATTATTATTATTATTATTATTATTATTATTATTATTATTATTATTATTATTATTATTATCTTATAGAAACATCGCCAGTAACTAGCCTCCTTTATGTCGGATAATTGTACTTTATATAAACGTATTAGTGCTTAGAAATCTATTTGAGGTGAGATTACAGAAAACTGAAGCCATTCAATCATCTGCAATGGAGGAGGAAATGGCGTCGTTTGTTTTGTGACTTGAAGATTAAAAAATGGAAGAAAACAAAACGAGGTGTGGCTGATTATGACATGAGAACGGATAGAATAATAATTACAAATAAAATAAAATTAGTTAGAAACAATATTAGCAAGCAGGATATGTAGAAATTTCACGGAATGAGAAACATATTTAATCAACAAATATATTTTTATAAAACTGATATTTTTCTGGACAGCGCAAAAAATAAAAAATAGTTTTCGTAGACAGACAATCAATAACAACGAAAAAAAATTAGTTTTCGTATACAGACAACCAATAACAACGAGCAAACTAAATAGGGGGTGCATTGTGTTTTAAATATATAAATTAGATAAATAAATAAGTAGAAATAAATACGCAGAAGTAATACTGTCCTACATACTTTAAAACGAATAATTAAATCATATTGTACCAGCGGGACCTGTAGTAATTCCACAGGGGACTGATTGATATGTAATATATTAATATTGGCATTCTGTAGATGTTCAGTGTAAATGAAGGCGCTCTGATATTATTGTAGCTTTTTTGTTAAAACTGCAAAAAGTATTTATTTAAGCTAGTACGAATGATGATCAGTACTGGCTGAAGAGAGCTTGATATGGATATCTAAAACGGTCGTAATTATCGGGCTTGACACCGACGGTACCAATGACTTCTCTCATTTAACAACTTTCTGTACACTCCATACAATATATATATATATATATATACATATATATATCTATATCTATCTATCTATCTATCTATCTATATATATATATATATATATATATATATATATATATATATATATATATATATATATATATATATGCTAGCAAAAGTACCAAAGTGTTTTTAATTCCATACTTTGTGGACCAGCCGCGTACGCAGACCCACCAATTTTAATGAATCATCATTATGCCAGATCAAGCATACCCATTCCTGTGGCTCGATATACCTTCTATCATTATATGTGATCAGTTTTCTAGAATAGTCAACTATATAGGAGCCTATTCGTGACCAGACACACACAGATGCTCAACTTTATATATATATATATATAGTTTTATATCGTCGTGTCGTTTCTTTATTGATTTCTATTACAACAATTATCAATTAATATATGTTTTAACAAGCTTCTGGGTTTGACCTTTACTCCTGATATGAAATCAAACACGTACATCAAATCTGTTACCAGGGACGCTGGGAAAATGGTGGGATCCTTCTACCGCTCCAGAAGATATCTCACTACTAATGCAATTCTTTATCTGTATAAAAGCCAAATACGTCCAAAGATGGAGTACTGCTGCCACATCTGGGCAGGAGCTGCTAAAAACAGTCTATCCTGCCTTGACAGAGTACAAAATAGACTTCGTGATTTAGTGGGGGGTGCCCTTTTCTCTTCCCTGCAACCTCTCTCCCACAGAAGAGACGTTGCGAGCCTGTCTTTGTTTTATCGTTATTTCCATGGCAGGTGCTTGTCTGAACTCGAATCCTTCGTCCCCCCTCGCCAATCTTTCACAAGAAACACCTGTCTGGCTGAAACTACTGTCATTAATTTTCCCCACTCTTTATCTGTGCCTAAATCCAAACGTAGATTCCATGAGCAAAGCTTCTTTTTTAGAACTGCACGCCAGTGGAACTCTCTGCCGCTTGCCTGTTTCCCACCTGACTTTAAACTTGGACGTCTTCAAGTCCAACATAAACAAACTCCTGACAAACCGCTCCCTTAAGTAAGACACTCTATCAAAACCGCCAATACTAATGATTACTACAATACTATCTCATTGATTACTGTACACGCAATAATCCTTATCCCTGAGTGGCCTTCGAGCCTTGATAAGTGGTGACCCCCATGTAAAAAAAAATATCATATAATATTATTATTCTCGTATTCGAAAATAAACCTACATGAAAATGAGATCACTCATATACTTGCCTGGTCTGAACAAACTAGCTATTTTAAAACCAAATTTCGCGAAGTTGGCCTTTTTTTTTTTGAGGCCGTTTTGGAGCAGTTTAGCCATCACAACATTTTCCAAAGCGTAACCTACCAACAAATTAAGGATTAAGTCAAACTAATAAAAGTAACACATGGATTGAAGAAAACTAAAACTGTATAATTGTAATTTATCCCTCCCCTCCAAAAAAGTTTGCATGAGTTGGAACCACGCCAAATAGTCAAGAAAAGCCAAGAAAGATGGATAGACCGAGGAGGGAAAGCACTCCGTATAATTTACTAGATTAGTTTAAAGACGACTGCGACCTCGGGGCGGTTTATTACAACTCAAATTTTATTGAAGACTAATGGTTGTTGACAGTTAGAGATCAATAGTAAACGGCTGGTGCGATAACTCATATTCATTTGCAAATATTATCGAAAGAGGTGGAGAGTACTGGAAATCTGGGGACATTGCTTGTCACTCAAACTCCAGGGAACACCACAGTCTGTTCTCAAAGAGAAATCCTTGATGACGGCCTCTGTGAAAACTCCTAGTGAATACTACAACTACTACTACTACTACTACTACTACTACTACTACTACTGCTGCTACTACTACTACTACTACTAATAATAATAATAATAATAATACAGTTATGATGTGGCACGATCACGTTGACACACCGGTTCCCATCAGATTATCGAAGTTAAGCAACGTTGAGCCTGGTTAGTACTTAAATGGGTGATCATTAGGACTGTGCCAACAGCACATTCTTTTCATTGTTTTGACTCTCGAATGTGTATCCGTTGATATCTCATATGCTTTTATATAGAGTGATGTGGTTCTCGGATATATACTCGAGTATCAAAACAATGAAAAGAATAGTCTGTTGTCATAGCCCTAGTGATCATTTTATAATTCTAGGTCGGTAGGGCCTCTCCGCTTATCTCGGCCTTGTTTCCACTCAATCTTAGGCCTCTCTTTTCAACTGGATCCAAGCACTGCTGATCCAGGTAAGGTGTTGTTAGTAATTACACCAATCTTACTTCACACTTACACGCGCAGGGGTGTCCATTCTCTCTAGAAGACTGAGCGGAGACATTGCAATAATAAAACTACTACTTAAAACAAGAACAACAATACGAACATTACTACTACTACTAATAATAATAATATCAAGAACAGCAAGACTACTATTAATGCTTTCCCATTTTTTAAATGTTGCAGAGTGGGTCTCCTCGGTGTTTTGGTTGCTTGGAGACCTGGGTAGCAAGTACCACTCATGGACTCATTCTTGACAATTAAACCGGACAGATGAGAAGTAAGAAACAAAAACAGGCCCACTACCTGCCGGACTGAAGTGCACCACCTGGATATTACTTTGGATGTCCACCCCTCCCAGGCTGTTCCTTCCAGTATTCGGGAAGGGCAAATTTACTGTTTGTTGCGGGGAATGCCGATGCGGATGCCTAGGTGAATTTTTGCTTGACCAGAGTGACCCTCCTTTAGGGCTGGCTTCCCCCACCCTTTGACCTTGTCTCACAACGAGCTGTGATGCGCAGCAAGTAATATATATATATATATATATATATATATATATATATATATATATATTACTTGCTGCGCATCACATATATATATATATATATATATAGGCCTATGTATAAGAATGATAGTAGTCATCGTACTAATAATAAAACGAACAATGGTACTACTATTTATACTACTAATAATAGCAATAAGTACAATAATACTAATATTAATAATACTACTAATAATAAATTAAACAATAGTAAAACTATTACTAGTAATAATAAGGCCAACAATACTAATATTACTACTACTAATAACTAGAAGAACAGTTGACGCTTCTGAATTTTTTAGATGAGCATTGGTTAGTCGTATTATTTGGGTTCATCGAACTACTCTTCTCAGCTTGAGTGTTATTTTCACAAGATTTCGGTCGATTTAACCTCCGGGAATTTGGACGGAGTTTCGAGCGGAACCTTTATTTACTTCACGGGGGTAGCGTTCTCTTGTTCCGTTACTCATGGCTGGATAGAGGTCCTAAGTAATTTCGCAACGACCCCTGGCGTAGTTGTTTGAGTACTTGGAAAAAACACTTGTAAAATGTGATATTCTCCTGAAGGTTGAAGATGCAATCTTAAGTGTGGACGACCGAAAAATACAATTGTGAATTACTTGGGACCTCTATCTAGTCATCACTAACGGAATAATAGCATCCTGCAATCTTGAAGTAAATAAAGCGTTCTACTCGAAATTCGGTTCAAATTCGCGAGTTCGACAAAACCATCCCCGAGTTCGACAAGATACACCTGAAAAAGATCGGAGGTTATATCGACCGAAACGTTGTGAAAATCACGCTCAAGATGAGAACAGTAGTTTGATGGATCCAAAAAAATACGAAGAAGAATAGTTGTTGTTTTTTTTTTACCAGTTCAATTCTGTAGCCATTTTATTTCGCCAATTACTCTATGGAATTATGAACACAAACTCCTCTAGCCACAACCATTGTCAAAATTTTTCCGTCAGAATAAATGTGGTAAACAGGGCATATTCATCTATTTCGGATGCGTGCAGGTAACAAAAGAAAGAAATCTTTCAACTACGGTTAAGCATCAGGACAGATAAAATAAAACCTTACAGGCAACGATCTTATCTTTTATTATCTGTGCAGCATAAGATTTTGAATGGCCGTCATTTTCTTTTTAATATAAGATCATTTAATATCACTTCTTGCTTTCATTCTTCTCCTTGGGTCTTTAAGACAATATCTGAAAAGAGCGTCTTTTGTTTGATTTTCTCATGCCTCCCGTGACTCTTTTTCGTTATAAATCTTTCCATTTCATCCATTTTGTTTTCGACCATATGCCATCAAAAGCCTCTAAACAATAGAGCTTAAAATTAAAACAATCAAAAAAACATAAAGTAATAAAAATAAAAAAAATTTTTTTTGTTTTTTTACACCATCCCCCCCCCCTGCTTTCCATAATCTCCATGGTTGGAGACACTGTTATTATTATTATTATTATTATTATTATTATTATTATTATTATTATTATTATTATTATTATTATTATTATTATCATTATCATTATTATTATTATTATTATATTACTATTGTTATTATTTTTATTATCATTATTACTATTACTATTATTATTATTATTATTATTATTATTATTATTATTTTTATTACACCTATTATTATTATTGTTGTTGTTCTTATTACTACCATTATTATTAATATTATTATTATCATTATTATTATTATTATTATCATCATCATTATCATTATTATTATTATTGTTATTATTATTACTATTATTGTTATTATCATTATTATTATTACTATTATTATTATAATTATTATTATTACTATTATTACTATTATCATTATTATTACTATTATTATTACTAATATTATTATTATCGTTATTATTATCATTATTATTATCATTATTATTATCATTATCATTATTTTTATTATTATTATCATTATTATTATCATTATTGTTATTATTATTATTATTATTATTATTATTATTATTATTATTATTATTATTATCAGCCTACAGAAAATGGACTCTGATTTATTAAAGTATGATAGGTAATGAAAAGGAAGGGTTGTAAAAAGATAGCTTCAAATTTGGGGGTATCAAACCAAAGCAAAAGATGACGAAAGTAAAAATAAAATAGATAAACCCCATAATTTAGTATACCATACCTGTTCACACTGAAACAATTATCACAATATTTTGTGGATCTATATTAAAAACCCCTTTATGACATATTTCCATTCTATGGAAGCCAAGCGCGGACGAACACCCTATAATTTTATTATACCATATTTCTTCAAACTGAAGCATAATTATCAAAGTATACTTATGCAGATAGATATGAAAAGTCTTTATTAAAGTTTGTGCCTATTTCCATTCTATGGAGGGCAGGTGCGAAGTCAGACCCCACAATTTTATTATACCATCCTTATTTAAGTTAAAACATACTTATCAAAGTGTTCTTATGTACATCTGTATCAAAAACACTTGTAAACGTTTTTATTTTTTAATTTTTTAATTTTTTATTTCCATACTTTGTGGACCAGGCGCGTAGGCAGACCCCAAAATTTAAATGAATCATCATTATGCCAGATCAAGCATAACCATTCCTGTGCCTCGATACATCTTCTATCATTATATGTGATCAATTTTCTATAATCGCCAACCATATAGGAGCCTATTCGTGGCCAGACACACACACAGACCTTCAGCTTTATATATATATATATATATATATATATATATATATATATTGTAATTTCGCAATAACTAAGACAACTATATATCATAGCATGTGTTTCATTATGCGATGTATTTATTTGATGTTACAGTCTTTTCATAATATATTTGGACAAGCTTATTACTTTAAAAGATATTCCAACATAGCTAATCGTCAGACACAAAATATAATTAATGCATGTACAAAAGCATACGCAATTTTATATTTACTAATACAAGCAACGAAACTCATCTCTCCGTCCTTCATTTTATCGGTTTCTATTGAATTATGTAATATACTTGTCTTTCGTATTACTTATTTTAATTTTTAGATAATTATTATTTTATTTTTGTGTTTATATATTTATTTAATAATTAATCACCTTTTATTTAATTTAATTTATTGGTTTATTTACTTTTAATATTCAGAGAGTTAAACTGGAAGAAGTCATGAATAAGCTCATTAATTCAAATTTTAATTTTCTAGCGTATCTTATTGTTGAATTACTGTCAGAAATGTATCTGTGTATAAATATATATATATTTATCCCCATATAATATATACATATATATATACATATATATATACACACACGCACACACACATATATATATATATATATAGATAGATAGATAGATAGATAGATAGATAGATAGATAGATAGATAGATAGATAGATAGATAGATAGATATAGATATATAGATATATAGATTTATAGGCATTTCTGCCGCTCGGAAACATGTCACCAAAATGGACTGCGAAAATGCTTTTATACATTCTGAATATATTCGAAATATATTTTTAATATTTTACATTTTAAATACTTTCTGAAAAGAACGCTTCACATAACGTCTGGAAGGCGTAAACACTATTCCAATGGTTTAAAAACATTATTACAATGACCTAAATATAATACCTTTTTTAAATGAAAAACCCAAACACGGAATAATAAAATAATTTTAAAAATACATACCGATTGTTGGAGACCTTTCTCATTTAAATATATATACAAATAGATAGATAGATAGATAGATAGATAGATAGATGTATAGATAGATTATATAAATAAATTTGCAAAGACGAGGATGTATGTTATATAAAAATTAGAATTACTAAATAATGGATATAGCAAATAAAGAAACAAGGAAAATTGATTATAATTCATGAAATAAAAAATGTACAATATTTTTATTGATTTTTATTTTTGGATTTAATTGCCACTCATAGTGATGACATATTTTGGACTATATTGAATGCAATACTATAAACTAGTCATTGTATTTACCTTTTGGTTGATCTTACGACATTTTGGGAAGTTTCAAATTTTAACGTTGTTTTTTTAACTACCCTATAATCAATTGGATGTTTGATTTTTCCTTTCAGTTTACCAATTACGATTTTATTAATTAAATAATTGAATAGTAAATTATTTAATTGATTGATTTTCATTTGTTATTCTATAGAAAATCTATTTTGTTTCACAGAAATTATTATTAACTTTAGAACCCCGGGATATGGCATTAAAAATTAGTAACAAAATACAGTTCAGTATAGAATAAACAGGTGTGTAATCAAATAACACTGTAAGGCGGGGTATATACCGTAACATCGTACTCCACATCGTAACCTGCAAATAATGTATCTCAAGGCCACCGTGTCCCTTGATTCTACTCTATTCCAAAACGGCTTATTTTTAGACACAACATACAATCAGAACACGTATACGAACGCACACACAATTAAAAAATATATTATTAAATTTATGATAACAAGTGATGCATTTCATACTGGCGAGTTACTGACGAAAATGGATTAACGGTTTTTAATATTTAATCGATCCATAAATATTGTAAATTATTCAATTTTATTTCGATTCTTATTTCTCCTTATCTTTCCCTCTGTATATAACTGTATACACACACACACACACACACATAGACACACAAACACATACAGACACACACATATATAGACATATATATGTGTGTGTGTGTGTGTGCGTGCGTAAACACACTTTGTACGTGTGTATGTGTGCCTCTTTGAGCGTAAGTTCGTTCGCTATGGACTCCGAAACGGTTGGGCTTTTTGTTAAATGTCATGCAAATGTACATTATGGGCATGTGAGTAGTCTTAGATGCGTTTTAAATCTAAATCCTTCTGATAACTATCGAATATCGATAATCCAAAAAAAAAATATTAAAGTATAATTAGTCCTATTTAGACCAAAGTTAACCCTCTTATACAACCTAACGTCACACGTGTATTTGAGAAGCTTTATCACATCACAATCAGAAAAGTCCGGCGTATAAAATCAACAGTAAGTTACTTTAAAAAAACGGGCGCGTTCGAAATTAATGTTTCCGTTTAAACCAAAATTTCAAGCTTAAATTCAATCAATCATATAAATATAATTTTATATGAACTACAGTAGGCCCTTTATAATGCAATGAACACTACAATCTATTCCAGACTAAGCGCGGTTGGTTTACGAGTAGAGCTGCCAATCAATGTTTTTAAATAAGCGAGTACACCGATTTCGATGATAATGAAAGTACCTATTTACTATGTCTCCCCACGGGACAGAGTTAGACACCAGGGTCGTTTTTTAACGTGGAGAAAAGGTACAAAAATAAAAATTGTCTAAGTCGTGAAGGATTTCTCCTCCACCGAAAGAGAACAAGAAAATAAAGTGCAGCATCTGAAGAACAGATGGTATTTATTTGCTCCCCCACCGAGCAAATTAGTATTAGTTTTGTCAGTGTAATAGAGGGAATTCAGTTGATTGCAACTCTTTCTGCGTGTTCTTTACATTACAATAGTACAACCCTACATCTGACGGCGCAATACTACACCGTTCAATACTGGAAAACTGAAACAAAGCTGTTCTGCTTGAAAAGGGTGCTATTTACTTCTTATTCATATCTATATTGATTCTTTGCTTTAAAAAACTTAAGTAATGACGAGTTTACTTTTTTAATATCCCATTTTGATGTTTCGGATTATTTTACTAAAGTAAGTAAAGCTTCATTATTTTTCCAAACTGGTTTTGTTTCTTTGTTTTTCCATATTTCGTCGATATTATTTAGTAAGATTGTTTAGCAGAAAAGCCAACAAACTACTACCAGAAAAATAAATATACAAGGAATAAATGTTAACATAGTCAATAAAAGTTCAGTTCATGTCGTTTTTTGTTTTGAAATAGTTTTTAATGCTCTTTACTTGAAATAATTTCAGCGAACCGAAATTAAAACGAAATTTGAGGCGATAACTACTTAAATAGATTTTTATATAAACTACACATGCCATAATCAAATATTTCTCAAGCACAAAATAACGGAAAACATTAAAATATGTTTATAAATATCCCTTACGTTGACGGAACTCTCTTAAATTGTTAACACAGAATGCTCAGGTGTCCCTCCTTAAAATTGAAAACGGGGCTCTTCATTTAAAAATCGCTGCTATTTGGAGTTCTTTTTAAACCGTCCGTGAATTATTATTTTTTTTTACAAACTACTTAGAAATACAAACCCATGAACTTTTCTACTATAAAAGTAACTTTTATTGACTATGGTAACATTTATTTCTTGGATAGTTATATTATTATATATATATATATATAACATTTTCTCTTTGTAAGGAAACGTCATTTTGTTGGTCACTCTTGCCTACGAATGGAAACAAAGTTGATATAAAAAATATATATTTTCGCAAAAATTGTCTTTACTTTCATCATATTTTGCTGAGGGTGAAATTTTTGAGTATCCAAACCTATCTCTTTACAACCCCCTCCTTTTCATAACCTGTCATACTCTCATCAATCACAGTCCATTTTCTGTAGGCTGTTTTTGAACACAGCCAACGACGGGTATTCTGCTAATATATATATGTATATATATATATATATTATATATATATATATATATATATATATTCAGATGACTATTTATAACCATGTTAATTTGTTATTGGAAATAGGGAAATTTGGCTCGAAATTTGCATAAGCGAACGGTTGGTTGTACCATTTATTTTTCTGTAAATACAGTCCTATTTGCTACGATGTGCAGGCCGTGTCAATCATTTATATGGCTGTATTTACATCAAAAAATTAAAAATAGAACTTGCTCTCTCATGATTGAGCACTATCAACAACTCTTGTTGAAATTCAATTATTTTCAATTTTTGCATATCTTCCCACCGAAAAACTATATATATATATATATATATATATATATATATATATATATATATATATATATATATATACGGTATAATCGCGTTGACACACACACACACACACACACATACACACACACACACACACACACACACATATATATATATATATATATATATATATATATATATATATATATATATATAGCATAATCGCGTTGACACACCGGTTCTCGTCAGATCACCGAAGTTAAGCAACGTTGAGCCTGGTTAGTACCAGATGGGTGACCATTTAGGAATTCTAGGCGCTGTATGTGCTCTCCGCTTATATATACGTGCAGATGCCTATGTATAACCATATTAATGTGTTATTGGAAATAGGATAATTTGGCTCGAAATCTGCATAAGCGAATGGTTCGTTGTACCATTTGTTTTTCTGCAGGACATCCTGCCAAGCCAAAAGTTAATTATGCAACGAACATGTCTGTATGATTAAAGTTGACCCAGTAACTCTAGGCATGGTTTATAGTAAGTGTCTGCATTCTATTCTCTCAGTCATCGTATTATACAAGGCTTAAATATACAGATTAAATTTGAAACAAGAAAAGTTACAATAATACATTGAGATACGAACTAAATTCGATCAATACTCGTATATAAAATTGATTATTCCAATTAGAATAAAAAAAACAGAATTAATCTGTACCAAGGATAATCAATTTCATTAGAAAAGCTAAAATTTCTCTCACCTATAATTAAAGAATGATAAATACAACAGTAATGACACAGATATTAATCTATAATATAAATCTTACCCGTCTGTTTAAATGTATGTATGTTTGTCTGAATGCATGCATGTATACATGTATGTATGTATGTATGTATGTATGTATGTATGTATGTATGTGTGTCTACCTATAACTTTTGACAGATGCGATGGATCTTCACAAGATCGGTATCGTGTTGAAGACCGGCCCTTCGGAAGACAAATATCGAAAAATTTGCTAAGAATATTAATTACGTCATTCTCAATTGGGCACTTTTCTACAAGAAAAGGTCGCTTTTTTTCGCCTATATTTTCGCAAGTCATCCCCACTTTTCGATTGACTAGCCTTGATGATGTATTTGTGACCCTGCTTAAAGGAAAGGGACAGAAGAATGTCTGCGAGCACTACCGTGGGATTATACTTTTGGAAGTTGTTGAGGAAGTTCTTCTAATAAATAGAATACTAGAAGATTTTTGTCCAAATGCTATTCCAGAGTCACAAAGTGGCTTTAGGTCTGGCAGAGGAATTATGGATATGATTTGTTTCAGTCCGGCAAGTCCAGAAGAAATTCATTGAACAACAGATACCACTATATCAAGTGTTTGTGGATCTAACCAAAGCATTTTACACCGTTAACAGGGATGCTCTCTGGTTAATCCTATAGAAAGTAGTATGTCCTCCAACCTTTGTTAGAATATCCAAGGAGCTGCACAGGGACATAAAAGCTTGAGTCTCGTTTAACGAAAAAATTGTCTGATGAAATCCCAGTTGACAATGGTGTCAAACAAGGTGTTATTCCTGGCCCGACTCTTTTCTCTATATATTTTGCTGCTCAACTTGCTCATGCGTTTCGAGATTGCGATAGAGATGTCATGTTAAAATTTCGAACCACAGGTCGCATTTTTAATCTTAGAAGATTTAATGCCAGAAGCTGCTTCATGTCTTGATCAAGGAGTTTCTGAATGCAGACGATGCTGTTTTTTTTTTGTTTTTTTTTTTTGTCGCACACTGAGACTGATATGCAGCATATAATGGATAGGTTTGCTGACCCCTGCACTGCCTTGGTCTGAGGATCAGTATGTCCAAAACAAAGGTGACGCTCACTCCTGCACCCGGCCAGTCATACGTGGAGCCAACATCATGGTCTGTAGTGCTAAACTGGGAGTAGGTGATTCATTTGTGTATCTTGGTAGTTCTCTGTCGATGGATGGCTGTCTCAACACTGAAATCCGCAGACGAATTCAGAAGGCATCTGTAGCTAGTAATTGTCTGTATTTTTGAGATGAGGTGTTTTCATCAAAGGCACATTTAATGGCTTTAACGATTTCACCAAAAATGCTTGAGGCGTATCTTAAAGTAGAAAGTACCCGATACTGAAGTCCTTGTGAGAGCATGTTTGGTCTCGTGTTGAGACCCTTGTAATCAGATCTCATATGCGGTGTGTGGGCCACTGGGTTCGAATGAAAGATTGTAGGCTGACAAATCAATTTTTTACGGGGAGCTGGAAAATGGCAAGCGCCCTCAACACAATCCCAGGAAGAGGTTCAGTGACTCAACAAAGAATAACTTGAAAGTCTTACAAATCGACATCGCCACATTGGAAGAACTTACTCTGCAAAGGCCGAAGTGGCCAAAGCTTGTACGCGAAAGTTGTGATGCTCTAGAAAAGAAAGCAGGCCCACAGCAATCTGAAGCGAGAGCTTCGCAAAAGTTTAACTGATGGTCTTAACCATGGGACACAGAGCTGGAAATGCTACACTTGTGAACGGGGATTTTGTCGAAAGCTGCCTACTAAACCAGCTTAATTCGCATATAAATCCTGTTCAGGTCAAATTTGAAGCTATAAATCCGAACCAAACGATCTATTAAGCATGCAGCAAAGTTTGCAATTCTACTGCTGGCCTGAAAAGACATGTGTTTGTTCATAAGAATACCCTTCAACCTCCAGAGGAAGTCAACTCGATGGAAATTGCTCAATTTGTATGTCACATCTGTTTAAAGATGTGCAAAACTGCGGGGGAGTGCAGAGTCATCTGAGATGGCATGGACGACAAGATTGGGAGAACGTAATGTAACGACGAATGTAATCATCATTTATATATATATATATATATATATATATATATATATATATATGCACAAACTTCCTATTCTTCTGCGATCAACATCTGGGAAGTAACAAAAAAAACTATATATATATATATATATATATATATATATATATATATATATATAACATAGTCTTGGAGTTGAAATGCATTCGTCCACAGGTTCCGGCTTCCATCCAAGAACAGATGAAATTCCCAGGTTGATCAAAAGACCAACGACACAGTTGGAAAGTTTATGAGGTATGTCGAAATACACGTATGTGTTTGTGTTATGTCCGACACACAGGCACGTAACACAGACGATCACAGAACGTAAATAACTTACAGTTAAGATAGCGAAGAAGCAACTAAAGACGCATTTAGTAAGACGACACACAATAACACGAGATATATATGACCACCATCCCACAACGTAACAGTACGTATTTTTGGTGCTTCCACGAATTAAAGAAACAATTGGGGTTAACGACGATGAAAAAAAAAAGAAAAAAAGATAAAAAGGCTCAAAAGCAAGCCAATAAAGAATAAATAGACACTACGTAAAAGAAATGGACACACAACAAACATAGTAAGGAGAAATGAAGGAAAAAAAGATTATATGAAGAAAAAAAAACAACATATATATAAACACAAAGAAAGGAAAAGAAATTGATGTTAAACTGTTATTCTAAAAATAAGAAAAAGTAAATAGCATACAAAAACACGAAGATATTTTACGTATAATTAAGATAACGGGCGATGTGCTGTAATCGGCTATGCCAAAACATTCCATGAACAAAGTTTCTTTTCTGAGAAGTGCATGCATGTGGAACTCTCTTCCGTTTGCCTGCTTTCCAGCTGACTATAATTTTATTGTCTGTAAGTCCAATGTAAACAAATTCTTGATTAACCCATCCCCCTAAGTAATCTAATTTACAAACTTTCCACTACTTACGGATACCCATTAACTTTTATCCTCGAGTGGCCCCCGGGCCTTGATAAGTTGTGACTCCTTTGAAAAAAAAAACTTAGGGTTTAGATAGCAAAGAAGACAATATAGAGACATTTATTAACACGGCAAACAATAACACAACGTATATATGAACGCTTCCCTAATTGTACAATAATCGGTGAATATATAAATAAATATTCAAAATCACATCGTATTCGCGACCCAAATACGATCACCTTAGTATAGCTAACCAACATTGGCTTTTCCGGGGAATAGTACACCGTCTCCAAGTGATGTTACATCGCCAGACTTGACTCATTCTCGTCATGAACATCAGAAAAACTCACAAACAACATGGAGAGATAGAATATACCATATTTAAATTGCCAATCGTGGAGAGGAAGATTATGTTTCCAATTTTTTTTTTACATAGGCATCACCACATTATAAAGGTCAAGAGGCCACTCAATGATAAAGGTTAAAGAGTGTATAGTAGAAATTGACAACATAGTAATCATTAGAATTGAAAATTTGGTAAATTTGATAACTTATATAGAATTGCTCATCAAGAACTTATTTACGTTAGACTTGAACACAACCATATTGTAGTCAGCCGGAAAGCAGGAAAACGGAAGACAATTCCACAGGCGTGCAGTTCTAAGAAAGAAGCTTTGTTCATGGAATCTACGTTTAGGTTTAGGCAGAGATAAAGAGTGGGGGAATTATTGATAGTGTGTACAGCTAGACGAGTGTTTCTTGTGAAAGTTTGGCGAGGGGGACCATAGATTGAAGCTCAGTTGAACACTTTCCATGAAAATAACGATACATCAGAGACAAACTCGCAACATCTCTTCTGTGAGATAGAGGTTGCAAGGAAGAGAAAAGGACATCTCCTACGAGGCTACCAAGTCTATTTTGAACTCTATCAAGGCAAGACAATTTCCTTACTAAGTGTATAAGAGGTAAAGGAGACTTTGATGAAATATTTTATTATTAATGTATTTCCTATAGAGACCAAGTGTTAGCCCCAAAAATGGCGGTATTGATTCCTGATTACTTTGATCGAAGTAAAATGAAACAAAACTCTAACCTAAGTTATCGAAGAATAAATACATTCAGTTAGACTAAGATTGAAATTCTTTACTCTTACAATTTTAATTTTTATAACCAAAAAATGTTATGCGGACAGAATCAAATTTTAAAATTTAAACTTCACAGATGTGTTTGTAATTAATACAATAAAGATACTGCCAAATATATTTCAAAAGAAGGTGCATTGTATCTACAAGTCTAGAACAAAACATTATCTCCTCCTATTTCTAAGACGCCATTAATCAATTATGTAGTAGATTCGCCAACCACTTGGGCCCCCCTTTTAAACCAAGACTGTTGCCTAATAGATCACTCACTGCTAAGCTAAAGAATCTTTTCAATCGCAGCAATGTTGCTTTTCTGTACTTTTTAAAACTATTTCCAAAATATGATTTCCTGGCGTAAATTAACTCGACTAGCAGAAGCACACCTCTACACTGTAAAGGATCAGGTAAAGGATAGCTCTTCCTGGTCACGGCACCAAATAGTGAACACGTAGTGTATGTATATATATATATATATATATATATATATATATATATATATATATATATAAATATATATATATAGAGAGAGAGAGAGACATTATCACACATATATATATATACTAGCAAAGGAACTCGTCGTTGACTGGGTTCACAAACAGCCTACAGAAAATGGACTCTGATTTATTAATGTATAATAGGTTATGAAAAGGAAGGGTTGTAAAAAGACAGCTTCGAATTTGGAGGGGGGGTATCAAAACCAAAGCAAAATGTGAGGAAAGTAAAAATAAAATAGATAAACCCCAAAATTTATAATATCATACCTGTTCACGCTGAAACACATATCACAATATTCTGTGGATCTATATTAAAAAAAAAACTTGTTAAACTTTGTGACATATTTTCATTCTATGGATGTCAGGTGTGAACAAACACCCCATAATTTTATTATACCATATTTCTTCAAACTGAAACATAATTATCAAAGTATACTTACGCAGATAGATATGAGAAGTCTTTATTAAAGGCTGTGTCTATTTCCATTCTATGGAGGCCAGGCGCGAACGCAGATCCCACAATTTTATTATACCATCCCTATTTAAGTTAAAACATGTTTATCAAAGTATTATTATGTACATCTATATCCAAAACACTTGTAAACATTTTTTTTTTAATTTTTAATTTTTTTTTATTTCCATACTTTGTGGACCAGGCGCGTACGCAGACCCCATACTTTTAATGAATCATCATTATGCCAGATCAAACATACCTATTCCTGTGTCTCAATAATCTTCTATCATTATATGTGATCATTTTTCTATAATAGTCAACCATATAGGAGCCTATTCGTGACCAGCCACACACAGACGTTCAGCTTTATATATATATATATATATATATATATATATATATATATATATATATATATATATATATATATATATATATAACGAATGACATTTTTATTCATTTTATTTCATGGTTTGATAATTATAAACGTTTTAAGGAAACTTCTGAAATCATATATATATATATATATATATATATATATATATATATATATATATATATATATATATATATATATATATATATATGATTTCAGAAATTTCCTTAAACTTATAAACGTTTTAAGGAAACTTCTGAAATCATATATATATATATATATATATATATACATATATATATACATATATATATATATATGTATATATATGATTTCAGAAGTTTCCTTAAAACGTTTATAATCATAAAAACATGAAATAAAATGAATAAAAATGTCATTCGTTATATATATATATATATATATATATATATATATATATATATGATAAACCCTACTGTCGATTTCAAGGTATGAGCTCAGCACCGCAATTAAGTGGCTCGGAAATCCACCACAGAAATGATTTCGTTTTAACGGTTAAGACTTTGTGTCGAGCCAACCAATCTTTTTGGTACAACTGCTAATCATCGGCGGTAAAATGGCTTCCACGGGAAAGAGAAGAGAATAGACCGTTGTTTTTACATCCTCCTCACCAAAAACGGGGGATTCCTTTCTACTAGTGAATGAAATACTAACCTGGAGATGTGTACGTCACCGGCGCGGTACAAAAAACGCATAGCTTTCCCAAAATTGTTTCCCATATGATACTGACTAGAATCATCGTTGCTTAACTTCAGTGATCTTTCACCGTGATTATACAGTATGCGATATATATATATATATATATATATATATATATATATATATATATATATATATATATATATGCTTTTGGAAATACTTGCGTCCTGTTTACCTGACTATACTAACATGCAGAAATATAAATGTAATGTGAACAAGGATTTTCTTGCACAACTTCCTGCTTAACTAGTAATCTGGCCATTAATCACGGTTCGGTCGCATTATGTGTTTTTGAGCTTATATGTATGTAAGTGTATATATATATATATATATATGTGTGTGTGTGTGTGTGTGTGTGTGCGTGTGTGTGTTTGTGTGTGTGTGTGTGTTTGTGTGTGTGTAATTTCATTACTCTGAGTCGTGAATACGCCTTAAAAATATTCGTAGGCATAAATGTTGACAAGCAGAACGCAGCTTAACCGTCAACGAGTGCGTGAGTAGGCAGAACACTGCGCTGATAGCCGTGGAAGCCATTAAATTAATCTTCCACTCGGTTGAAGGCCTGCACGAAAGCCATGTTGCACAAAAGCAAAAGTAGATCTCGCTTGGCTTGTTTTTAGCGAATTCGTTTATGAAAACTGAGCGGTATTGTGTGTGTGTGTGTGTGTGTGTGTGTGTGTGTGTGTGTGTTTGTGTGTGTGTCTTACTTTTACTTCACCTAAAATTATCACGTGACGCGGAATATTACAAAAACGGGTTACAATATGCGGGGTATTGGGGCTATATAAGTAAAGAATATATAACATATATGCATAAGTAAATACGCGTATCTATGTGTGTGTGTGTGTGTGTGTGTGTGAGAGAGAGAGAGAGAGAGAGAGAGAGAGAGAGAGAGAGAGAGAAAGAGAGATACTATATTGAAAACTATAGAAATGACGTGATGTAACTGTTACAGGTGCGTGTTGTGGCTTTTTTGCTCCGTGTTCGATTCCACCGTCTTCACAGCAACATATTTCACTAATCTGTTATATAAACCTCTGTTTTAATGTTTTAATAAATGTCTGTTTAAATGCATGTATGTATGTATGTATGTTTGTTTGTTTGTCTGTACGTATGTATGTCTGCCTAAAACATTCGACAGATGCGTCGGATTTTCTCGAGATCGAACGACAAATATAAAAGTATTGGCGAAAACATTAAGTCCTTCACCCTGAATTGGGCACTTTTCTACAAGGAGGGTTCGCTTTTTTCGCCAATATTTATCTTTTCGATTGACTAGTCTTAATTTAAACCTTCGCCACTTCCGGTTTGGCGATGTACGTAACGGCAAAGACGTCACGTTTTTTTTTTTTTTTCATGTTCTTTTTCCGCCTTCGTGTCACGGGTTCGAGCCTGCCTGTCTAATACACTTTTTTTGCTCAACACACACCTCCAAACACTCCGGAAACCCTAGGCACCCAGGCAGGTCTAATATACAAAAGGACAGTTGTATATGTGCATATCTATATGCCCGACTGAAATCTAAAACTGACGAAGAAAATCCCACAAACAGAGTATACTTTTGACTAGCGATGTCCTGGATGAATAATATCTAAAATCTAGAAATAATTTTTGATGGACTGAGGGTCACGGATTCGGGCTGCTTCAATAGAGGGGCGGTTTTCCAATATAAGTATATATTAATTTGGAAAGAAAATACCGACTAATTCCATAAGGAATCTATTTTATATAAAAAAATATTGTTTGTTTGTACGTACATGTACATCTAAAATGAAAGAAGCGCAGTGGAAAACTATTTGAGAAGGAAATGAAAATGATGGAGGGGAGAAAGTAAAGAGATATATGTTTTAATAGAAATACTTAACATTTTGAGTATCCCCACGTTGCCCTGTTAGCATTCTATAATACATGTATATGCGTATATCCTCTATCTATATAAAGATTAAATAGCCTAGGTTCTAAACAGTTTATAGTGCAACTAGTGTTGAAAGAAAATTATGCTTTCGCCTTCTTCTCCCCTCCACGCTTGCTTTCATTCGACCTGTACTTTTCATACCAGTAAACCAAATCAGTGGTGAGTCATTAGAACTACAACTATTTATTTTATTTCTTTTTTATACGATAAAATTACGTTGACACACTGATTCCCTCCAGATCACCGAAGTTAATCAACGATGAGTCTGGCTAATACGAAATGGGTGACTATTTGGGAATAGTAGATGCTATTTGTTGATGACACCACGCTTTGTAACAGACACGACAAGAAAACAAATGAACACATATCTAAGGAAATGGCAGAAACACTAGAGGATGACTTCCAATTTGTAGTGGAATGAGGACAAAACATGGATGGTCAAATGCAATGCTGTCAAGACTAAGCTTGTTCCCTTCAATAATTATAAAAAACCTTCTCAACCACCAAAATCAATGACTAAAGATACATTGCCTGAAAGTACTTCCTTTAAACTCCTCGGCCAAACGGTCAAATGTAACATAAATTGGAACAGATACATTGAGAGCATTGCCAATGCTGCTGCAAAGAAGATGACTCTCTCTCTCTCTCTCTCTTTCTCTCTTTCTCTCTCTCTCTCTCTCTCTACCATGCTATTTACGCCTGAGAGCATTCTGTATCTCTATAAGGCCACCATTAGCCCATGTATGGAGTAATGTTGGCAAATCTGGGCCAAAACATCTGGTACTACTCTCTCGCTCCTGGATATGGTTCAAAAGAGAGGCTTGCACCCCTTCGACGTAAATATCCCCGACAAACCCGACAAGCAGCAAAATTCCCCCCTACACAGTAGAGATCCCTAGATGTAAGAAAGCCTTCTACTCTAATAAGTTCTTCCCCAGAACTACTAGACTTTGGAACTTCCTTCCGGGTTCCTGCTTTCCAAATCGTACTGACATGCAGAAGTTCAAGTGTAATCTGAATGGAAATCTCGCTGCTCAACACCCTACATAGTATCCCTTCAACTTATATCCCCGATGTGCCTTGTTTGAGCTGAAAATGGAATAAAAAATATATATAAGTGGCAGGACAGCACTACTGTCAAAGAAAAAAGTTGGGCGCCTCGTTCCCTCCACTAATCTGTGGGAGACCCGTGCGCAAGGTTGGGTACCCACTTAAGTCTGCCGATTAGGGTAAGGTGAAGTCATTGAAAGCAGGTGGTTGATGAAATACGGAAGCATTCAAGAAAAATTATGTCCACGGTTTAATATATCG
>NC_136504.1:112569639-112614639 GCF_053919585.1 Euprymna scolopes
ATTTTGGCCGTGATTTCTCAGCAGAAAAAGTACAGAAATCTAAGATTATCGAGGAATTTGAGGAATAATAAGCCTATAACACACCTCAGATATTGTTCTGCCGTTTGTGCATATTATATTTGCATGAAATATCTTGATTTTTAATCCTATTAAGGTCAAAATCAGCGGGAAAAATGAGTTCATTTTATTTATATAGAGATAAACATGGTATTTATATAACATTGAAGTTTACCATTTCATATATCAGATAAACACTACATCCTTTTGATTTCATTTATATATATATATATATATATATATATATATATATATATTCCTACTTATATATTCAAATATATATTATATATATACGTCATCCAATCAGATCATCGAAGTTAGCAACGATAAGCCTGGCCAGTAAAGGATATGTGACCATTTGAAATTTTCAGGTGTTGCATGTACTCTCCGCTTATCTTAGCATTGTTTCCAGTCCTCCTGGACTTCTTCCCACTGGAGTCAAGCAGTGCCGATTCAAGAGAGTTATGGTGGGAGAGTTAGCAACCTTGCCACACAATAATAGAAATAAATTACATTTGCCCTGGGCAACGCCGATTTACCCTGCACGATAATGACAGAAAAAAAAGATCAAATATCTATGCAATGAAATACGATACTTATAAAAACTCTGGCAACATCTGGTAGGTTATGCAAGATGACAAATTTCGATGAAACTATTTCATCTAGAACAGTTTTTTTTTAGCCTAAATTGACTTTTAACACGCTGTGTCGACAAAGTCTCACTTAACAGGGGAAAGGAAGGACACCGTGTTTTGAATTAATAGTCTGACAGTTTTCGCTTCGACATTTTTTGACTGCTTATGGAAACAGCCGAACAATGACAACGCCAAGTAGTCGAAGATTAGGTCATAAACTGGATGAGTACGAAAACCTAACAAAAAAGTAGGAACAGAAATAATAGAAAATGCATACAAAACAGTGGAGAATCATAGAAACGCTCGTATATAAATATATATATATATATATATATACTCCTTTTTCACTCCTGGCTTAAGGTAGTTGCTAGATTAGCAACTACCTTAAGCCAGGAGTGAAACTCGATAGTATACACGACAGTCGGCACTTCAAACCGTTACGTTATTTGCCTGCTGCTTAGATGGCGATATGAAATTACAATGATCAATCATTGTTCAAACACCTAAGCTCCATTTTTTCACTCCCTAATATGACCAATAGGCAGCATTCTATTCGCTAGGCATATTTCATTAAATAACCCAAACAATTCATGTCGACATAATTAGGTTTATATGTTTCCTCTTTTTGTTAATTTTCTTGTAGTAGGCAAAAACTGGCAGATGTAGCTGCCATAATTACTAATTAAAGCTTAAAAAAATATTAATAAACGAACCTTCATTTGAAGTACTAGTCAAACCCGTAGAGAGATGCCTCATTATCATTGGCGTTTGATAGAGTACGGCTTTTATTAAGTTATTGAGTTTTTGTCGTACTCTCTCCAAGAGGAAAACGTTAGTGGTTGACGCACTAGCGCATATTTGATAGCAATTCTCTTTCCATGGGGGGGGTGTTAGAGATATATGATATTGGCAGGTGCGAAATGTTTACTACTCGTGAAGATGGAGTTCATTTTCTCTGCAGCATACTTGGCAGTATCTTCTATGTCTTCCAGTGCCGAGGAATTTCACCATTGAATTCAAGGTAATGGTTGCAAGCAGAAAAGGGGAGGAAATAAAGGTTCATTTCGAAAGACGGGGAGAAATAAAGAGAAAGAACGGGAGATAGGGAGGGGAGGGAAATTTATGATAATAAATGATACGAAATATCGAAACCAATTGAAAATGGAAATATAATTTGAAAAGAACCTGAGAATGAAAAGAAGCCCAGCTCACTCCGCTCCCCCCCCTACTCCTACCCCACCCCGACAAAAAAAAGTTCCCTCTTCATCGTTTCTGTGTGATTACATCTCCCGTACGAAAATTCAAAGGTTTGCTTTCCACCTCTCTCCTTCCCTACTTCCCCCCCCCACTTATAGGGATCTCATATCCCACAGTCATTTGTGACTCATGCAACTCGACAGGTGCGCCATGAAAGAGGCGGGGCTTGACGTTCGAGCAATCGAACCAATCAGAACGACGAAGTAAACCGTTGCAAATCAAAAACAAAAAAAAAAATCAGAAGATTAAAAATGGAAAGAAATAGAAAAAAAAAGAGGACACAGAATGTATTGAAGATGTTAAGGACCTTGTTTATTTGTTGTTGTTTTTTTTGTTTTTTGTTGTTGTTTTTTTTAGAAAGTTTGAAAAAAGAAACATTGAAAAAATAACCGAAACGCAATAGACGGAAATAAATGGATTTTCAAATCAAAACAACGAAAAAAGAATAAAATGCTTAAGAAAACAGATGGAATAACAAAAATAAGATGGCGATATTTTTTTTTTCTACTTTAATTTCCGGGATGATTTCGTCCCTATGAATAACGTGTAGCATCTGTTCTGATGATACATCTACTCTTTTTTTTAATATTTTGATTCTTTGGACCACTGTTCTCATATTAAGGATAAATTTCACAACGTTTCGGTCAACAGTACATTACATCCTCTTCATGTATATCTTGCCAAACTCGGGAATCTTTAATTTTAATCTTATTTTATTTAAATTTAATTATTTGAACAATTATCCTAATTTTCTAGTTGTTGTTTTAACGACATGTGGGCCAACCATTCTCTCAGAAGTCTTCCTTCTTCTGGAATCTTTCTGTCGAACTCATGAATCCGTAGGGAATTTCAAACGGAACACTTTGTTTAATCCGCGAAGGTTGAATGGTCTCGTTCTGTCTTTTAATTTGCTTGGACGTATATAACATTTTTATTTATCGCTTGAAAAAACAACAATAACAAATCTGAATTTATAAGCGATAAAAATAAACAGTAAAGTCATCTACGGCTCGTGGCCTAACGGTTAAGGCATTGGACTGTGGTAAACATGGTCTGACGTTCGATCCCTAGAAACAGTTGAGCTACGCTGACGAGAGATAATTACATCGAAACACGCGTGTACGTAGATTACTGTTTTAAAAATCATAAATATATATATATATATATATATATATATATATATATATATATATATATATATATATATGTGTGTGTGTGTGTGTGTGTGTGTGATAGGTATATATATGTGTAGATAAATTTATATATAAAGTTACACATTTCAAATTAATTAATGAAATAAACTTTAAATTAATACTTTTTTCAAGAAATGCCCACGCAGTGCTTCTTCAGTATGATTATATATAAATTATAATAGCATGGAGAATACACCTACGTTAATCAACCTCACGGTGATTTGCTTTCATGGATTCCATTCATGATTTTTGACATTTTGACCTTTCTCGGGATTCAAAAGGAATGAGAACATAATGGCAATATTTTTGTTTTTGTTTTAATTGAAGTGCTTAGCAACTCCAAACTTAAAGCTTCAAACTTTTCAAAAACAGTAGAAGCCCTCAGGTAGAAGAGTAACTTATCTTGCCTTTGGTAACATTTGTTTGTTACATATTGCTTTCTATAACATTTTTCGTATATCAGTCTATTGGGAAACAAATCCTAACTGTTTAATTCATATACTACGTTAATAAGTGTATAGTAATTTCTACTTTGACACGACCATCTACGGCAACACATCGAAGGCTGTAAATGACAAAGTTATCTCTGATTCTCTCTCCTCTGATCTCGAGCGCGTGGTTCAGTGGAGGAAGATGTGGCTGGTTACCTTTAATGCATCCAAAACCAAACTACTATCCTTACATCATCAATGCTCTGATCCCCAACTGGCATCAATTGTGATGGATGACTCTCGTCTGGGTGAGGCCCCGTGTTTTGACAAGCTTCTTGGTTTGACCTTTACTCCTGATCTGAAATGGAACACGTGCATCAAGTCTGTTGCCAAGGTCGCTGGAAAGATGGTGGGATCCTTCTACCGCTCCAGAAGATATCTCACTACTGATGCAATTCTCTATCTATATAAAAGCCAAGTGCGTCCAAGGATGGGGTACTGTTGCCATATCTGGGCAGGAGCTGCTAAAAACAGCCTATTCTGCCTTGACAGAGTACAAAATAGACTTTGTGGCTTTGTGGGGGATTCCCTTTTCTCTACCCTGCAACCTCTCTCCCACAGAAGAGACGTTGCGAGCCTATCCTTGTTTTATCGTTATTTCCATAGCAGGTGCTCGTCTGAACTCCAATCTCTGGTCCCCCCGCGCTAATCTTTCACGAAAAGAACCCGTCTAGCTGAATCCACTGTAAAAATTTTCCCCCACTCTATATCTGTGCCTAAATCAAAACGCGGATTCCATGAACAAAGCTTCTTTCTTAGAACTGCACGCCTGTGGAACTCTGTTCCGTCTTCCTGCTTCCCACCGGACTACAACTTGGATGTGTTCAAGTCCAATGTTAACAAATTCCTAATGAACCGTCCCCTTAAGTAAACACTTCATCAAATCTCCACACTAACGTAATGTACTTTCAATAACCCTTATCCCTGAGTGGCTTCCGGGCCTTGATAAGTGGTGATCACTGTGTAAAAAAAGAAATTTAACTGGACTTATATTCAAGAAACACGATGAACACTTTTTTTGTGTACCATCTCTAATTATGTAAGTACATTTAACCATTTACCTCCTTGTTGATGATTTTATAAGACTGGTTTAACGTTCTGGAGAAATGGAGAACAGTGAGTATTAGAGTTTTCTTGAAGTATACATATGGAAGCCATAATTTGTCATCTCTGAAGACTGAGTTTGGCGACACGAACATAGTTTTTTGTTAAAAAAGAAAATAATTTTTTATGTTTTTTTTATTTCTTTAATGGCTGCCTTCATCAGTTGCTTTTTGAAAGCCGTTGTATCTTCCCGCCATTTTGCCGCCTAGGTCTCCTATCAAGGACTGGGTGTGATACGGGGATCTTCCTCCCTACCACCACCACCACCACCACCTCTTCTTTAGTGAGAAACATCATTAATTTCTCTTCCATCTTCCGATTTCGGATGGAGGCGCAAAAATACAAGGTATTAAATAATTTATACGACGATTAGAGACATGAAAATATAATTCCTGGAATATATCCAGGTGGAACTTCGAATCGATTTTAGCAAAGCTTTCTGTTTTGGCACGAGGGTCGTTCCAACATAAGGCTTCCTATTTTTTTTTAATTCTAGAAAATAGAAGAGCTACGAAGACGGGAACAATACAATGAAAACGAGCGACTTTATTTATCTAGATTTTATTTTCCAGATAGGCAAAATCATTTTAATGCACTGTCACTAGCGATTAACAATGGCTATGCATGGGCGTCTGGAGCGCGCTTTGTCATACGAGGATCGGTACAAAAGAAAAGCCTTCTATTTTCTTTAACTAAAAGAACTTGTACAGCTACGAACACGGAAGTGTTAACATTAATGCGAGTAACGTTTTCTGTACCAGAATTTATATTTCTACATAGTCACCACCATTCTTAATGTAGTTTCGCCAAGAATTCAATAACATACATGCTTCTGACGTGCGTTCAAGACAGAGGCTTTCATTATTTAAGTCTCACACCGTCAATATCTCCAACAGACAGATGAAAAAGTTCAATCATGATACTAATAGAATTTGCAAACTTTATCTTATCTGTTCGGTCGGAATAAAACATAGGAGCCATTAATTTTGGAACGCCCCTCGTGTATTAAAACCTTTCGGCAGTAAGTAAAGATTATGTCAACTGGTATGAATTTCTGGAGGGTTACATTTATTATATGTCAGTACAAGCTGACGGACACGAAAACATGCCCAGTGCACCTATCGAGAGTTAGGCGAATGAGATCAATTATCAGATCCATAGAAAGTTAACAATTCCTTGGGGTTCGGTCTGTTTGCCAACCATTTTAAGGATAATAAAAAAAAAACTTAACGTGTCTGAATTTTTGATAAGAGGATTGGATATGTGTATTATTTGGATTCGACGTAGCCTAAGGCCTTCTTCAGGTGTATTTTGTTGAACTCGAGAATTTTAACGGAATTTCGAACAGAACACTTCATTCACTTTACGGGCGTAGTATGCTCTCGTTCGTCAGTTATAACCAGTGGCGGCTCGTGCCTGGTGCTGTGGAACTGCAGCACCCCCAATCATTTCTACTCAATATTATCGATACACGGTAAAAATAATACGTTTATCTTTTCCTTTCTATGTGATAATATATCATAATAATAATAATAATAATAATAATAATAATAATAATAATAATATTAATTATATATATATATATATATATATATATATATATATATATATATATATATATATATATATATATAATCCTGAAGCTTAATGTCGATAACTGTCCCCATGTTCATATAAGTATAAAAGTAAAACTTTGCTTGGAGCTGCCAAATTCACAGTTACACATTCTTAGCGAAGTTCGCTTATATGCATGCCCGCTTCAAACGGCGAATGAAAGCTAAATTGGAACTGTCGTTTTAGCAGTTCCAAACGCTCGTGAAAACCGGTGTTTGCGTGTTTTCGCTTATATTATTATTTTTTTAAAAGGCTTGTTTACAAATGTTTTGTTTTTATTATTATTAAAAAGTGTAAAGTGTTCTTGTAAAAAAATATCCACCTTAAAAAAATTCTCACACTTTTAAATGCGATTTAAGCAGACAAAAATATACAATATGCGAAACTTTTTTTTTTAATTAAAAGTGTTCGGGCTTTTTACCCGTAAAGCTACCAACGTAACTAATGTTATTTTTTCACGTACGGCTTATTTTGTTTGTGTTTTTATGTAGTTTGAAATCTATTCATTTTGTGGTAGTTGAACTTTACAGAATAAAAAATATTTACATTTTTTTCTATAGAAAAGCGAAGAAAATTTTATTTTTTTTAAATACATTTTAGTTAAAAAATGTTTTTAAATGTTCCTATTTACTATGCCTCCCCACGGGACAGAGTTAGATACCAGGGTCGTTTTTTAACGTGGAGAAAAGGAACAAAAATAAAAATTGTCTCAGTCGTGAAGGACTTCTCCTCCACCGACAGAGAACAAGAAATTGAAGTGAAGCATCTAAAGAACAGACACTACACCTTGATCTTGGACAAAAGGAAAACTGTTATCCAATAAAACCATTTTTAAATGGTAAACTCCTAACTTTACCATCGTGTGCAAGCAAGTAAATTTCAAAGATTTTGCTTTTATGAAAAAATAAATTATTAAAAAATTGTAAATAAAATGTATTTAAAAAAATGTTTTTCGTTTGTTTGCCTGCGGAAAAGCCCATAAAATTTATTTAATCTGTAAAGTTTAAAAGAAATATATTTGTATATTTTTTTTATTACTCTGTAAAGTGTACACAATTTAAAATAGTATTTTTTTATTAAAATGTTTTTGCGTATTATCCCTTTTTCGACGGCTTATAATGGCAAAGTTAAAAAATATTTGTATTAAAAAAAGACAATTTTAATGGCAAGCTTATTTTGTTATACGCCTATTTTTAATTAACAACAAGCTTTTTATAAATAAAAACGTTTTTAAATAGTAAAACTATTTTTGTTAATAAAAATCTATTATCTAAAAGTTATAAAAGTACCATTCATCCCATTTAGAACTTCCGGTTCAGTTGAATCGCAAAAAGAGAATCACGTAAACATTGTATTTCTTCTACCCTAATTAATATTCTACTAATAGACTGCCTAGTACTTACCTTTCCCAACACAATTGATATAAAAGAATTTAACCATGGCCTCCTTGCATCCCCAAGAAATAACTTCTGTGACGGTAAGTGAACTTCAACAGATTGAGTTTTCACAGTTGCCTCTCCATGATAAAGTTGAAATTAAGAAAAGAGGCCGTTCAACGCCTGATATTCAAATATCTCAGTCAGGCATTAGCAACAACAAAGTGTATATTCGTAGCTTTAATTCTGACTGGTACCAACGGAAAAGTTGGCTTTGCGGCTGTGAACTAAAAAAGGCATTGTTCTGCTTTCCTTGTTTGTTGTTTGGGAGTGATGTAACGTGGACAAAAGATGGTTTCAGAACTATTAGCAAAATGAAAGATAGAACTGAAAAGCATGAGAAGTCAAAGGAGCACGTTGACAATGTAGTTTCCCTATCAATTTTGGGGACCGTAAATATTAAAGAAAAACTTAGTGAGGCCTACAGACTTTCAATCAATCATCATAACATGAATGTTAAGAAGAACCGTGAAATTTTATCTAAAATAATAGATTGTATTTTCTTTTGTGGGAACTTTGAAACTCCCTTACGAGGACATGATAAAAAAGATGATTCAGTAAATGCAGGTGTATTTAGAGGATTAGTAAATTTTGCATCTAAATTAGATCCAGATTTAAAGAATCACTTAAAAACCAGTAGTGTCTTCAAAGGTGTTTCCAAGACCATTCAGAATGACATACTTGACTGTCTTTTACAAATATACCGTGATGAAATAAGGGCAGAAATTAGCAAAGCTTCCTTTGTAGCTGTCATGGCTGACGATACAAAGATGTGTCTGAACAAACACAAATGATCATTGTTTTATGGTACGTCTTGGATGAAAAAATACTTGAACGCTTTTGGGGATTCTTTATTCCAGAAAACCAAATCGCTGATGGAATATCAAAATATATTCTACAACAATTGGATATAATCCTTCAAGGGAATCGCCAAAAACTGATAGCTCAGACATTTGATGGTGCAAATGTCATGAAAGACAAAAAAGCTGAAACCGTTGCAGAAGCGACAGGAATTCTGAAATATTTGAACGATGAAAATTTCATATTTTGGTTAGAGCTATTTCATCAAATTATGTCTCATGTTGAAATTATTTATAATCAAATGCAATCTCGGGAAATTAGCATATATAAAGTCAATGAATACATAGCAAATTTCAAAACTGCTATAAGATAAGAAACTCCAAATACTGTGAAAATCCTTCACAAACACTCAAGGCCGAAGCTAAAGAACTGTGTGACTATATATCTGTTGATATAACGGACATATATTCTTCAACTAAACATTTAATAAATTGTTTAACAAGAAAAGCTTTGCTAGTTTTAAGAAAGAACTACCTACAGAAGAGATATCCTTGACAACTGAAGCATATCCCATGATTGACAAACAAAAGCTTAAAACTGAGTTAGAAATATTTTATAGTAGGTCAGATATCCATGAGTATTGCAAAGTAATTGATCTCCTGAAATTTATTTTGGAAAACAATTTAAACGATGTTCTTAGTGAAATCACAAAACTCATAAAAATTATCTTGACAATTCCCATGACTACATCAGAGGCAGAACGTTGTTTTTCAACTCTGAAAAGAATAAAAACTTTTCTATAAGGAGCACCATGGGTTGCGAAAGACTAAATGCACTTGCAGCGCTTTCAATTGAAAAAAAGTTCTTCAGCAGTCATTCAGAAGTTAAGGAGAAAATTATCAATCTTTTCTCACAAATTAAAACAAGAAGAATGGAATTTACTTTCAAATAAATATAAGTAAGCTATTCCAAATATTTACATCTATTTAGAATTCCTTTAGGTTATTGTATTTTTACACGTGTGCATACGTATAAATTATGTATATTTTTTATGTTTGTTTTATTTTTACACAATATTAAAACAATACGCATTTTTTTAAACAGCACCCCCACCAATCTTAGGCACGAGCCGCCACTGGTTATAACTGGATAAAGGTCCTAAGTACTTGCTGACGGAACAAGAGCAGGCGGGCCCCGTGAATTAAATAAAGGTGTCGATTCAAAGTTCAGTCCAAATTCCCGAATTCGACAGAAACATTGGCGAGTTCGATGAGATATACGTCAATCGAAACGTACAAACGAATACTAATAATACGACAAAAAAAATAAGAAGTTATTTACGTGGTCTCTCACCCCAAAAGGAAAGCTACCTGAATAAAACCTTTAAACGTCAATTCTCCATTGATTTCTTTGCATGAGAAAAATCACCTTAAGTAAACAGTAGATCAGAACCGCTGGAGGATCAACTACTATACAGGGGACACAACGATAGAAAGAATAAAGGCCGGAATGTTCGCATGTGTGTAAAAATGCTTTTATCTTATTTTATTTTACTAAGGTTCACCCCCAAACAAGACATATCGCCACTTGAACGTAAAGTGACAAATATTTGGAACTTTGCTTAGTGAAGCAAAGCAAGATGATGGTTTACATTACATTTAAATTTCGGCATATTAGTGCAGTAAAGGAACCAGGTAGCAGGAAGGGAATTCTAAAGTCTGGCTATTCGAGTGAAGAAACTATTAGAATAAAAACTTTTTGGTATTAAGGAATCTCAACCGTAAAGGGATGTGATTTTGTTGCTAAGCGGGTTTTGTCGGGGTATGTACGTCGAAGGGGGGCACCAGTACAATGAGTTCATCAGCGCATTGCTTTATTTGTTCCTTGGTCGCTTACTATCTATAACGCACAATAGTACACGTGTGCGTTTTAGTGAAAAGATTATGTGTGAACTTATTATTCAAGTGTGTTCGTTATTTGTTACATTATTTCGGAGTTTTCCTTCTCTCGTATTAGTTGCATGATCAAGGCTCAGCAATCCTGTCGTATCTACTGTTTAATCTAGAGTTAGAAAGCGGATGTATAGATTCATCAGATCCGTTGCAAAAATCACTGGAAAAATCGTGAGATCGTTTCAACGCCCCATAAAGTATCTCACCCCCGACGCGATTCTCTACCTTTACAAAAATCAAATACATCCAAAAATGGAGTTATAATTGACACATCTGAAGCGGAGTAACTGAGCGTGAAATTTTCCTGCCTGGATATGGTATAAAACGATATTCCAAACTCAGTGGTCGAACACCTTTTTTCCTCCATACTTCCTGTCTCTCCCTCCCCCTCCTCTCTCTCTCACACATACACACACACATACACACACATACATACACACTTACAGAAAAAATGTTGCAAATATGCCACTGCTCTATTCTAACTTTTGTCGTAAGCACTCGACTGAGCTCCAATTTGTGGTCCATCTTTGTAAAACATTCGCCATAAATATTCGCCTTTTTTATTATTACATTTTCACCCCAAACAAGGCACATTGCCACTTTGGTGTAGGAGGCTACTATCAGGGGCAACAACTACTGGGGTACTATGTAGGGATTTAGGCTGCAAGATGTCAATTCACGTTGCACTTGAACTTCTGCACGTCAGTACAGTTCGGGAAACAGGACCTGGAATAGAATTGCAAAGTATAGTGATTCTGGGGAAGAAACAGCTGGAGTAGAAAGATCTTTTACATCTACGGATCTCTACTGTGTGGGGGTGGGATTTAGCAGCCTGTCGGGTTTGCGGAGGGTGTTCACGTCGTGAGGGAACAAGTGCTTGCAGTTAGTCAGAGCATTCACCATTAAAATACTTGTAGAACAGGCAGAGGGATGCAACGTTTCGTCGATGCGACAGAGGCTGAAGCTTAGATGCCAGTTCAGGGCCTATCAGATTGGCGACTCTCTTTTGAACCTTGTCAAGAAGCGAGAGACTAGTAGTAGATGCACCAGCCCAAATATGACAACAATACTCCATACATGGGCGAATGGTGGCCTTATAGAGGTACAAGATACTTTCGGGTGTTAGTAGTTTTCTAGCACGGAAGAGAGAGCCCACCTTCCTTGCAGCGGCCCTGGGGATGCCTTCAATGTAATTGTTCCAACTCATGTTTCCTGTGAACGTTAGGCCAAGGAGTTTGAAAGATGTACTCTCAGATAAAGAGTCGCTGGCCATTGCTATAGGTGGAAGAGAAGGTTTCAGCTTTAGCTTCAACAATCGCCCAAAACTTTCCTCACTGCCAATCTGTGCCTTAAACTAAACAGAAATTCTACAAGCAGAGTTTCCTTCCTATAACTGTCCGTTTATGGAATGCAATACCGTGTGTCTGCTTTCTGGCTGATTATAACATGGTCATCTTCAGATTTAATTTGAAAAATCAATAATTAGTTGTCCTTTTAAATACTCTATCGCTACCCAAATCCCACTATAACCGATCATGTTTCACTATCTAGCAACACTAATCCTAGAATGACCTCCAGGTTTTGATAAGCGTTGATTCCGCAGGTATAAAAATAGTGCAAGTGGCACATTAGTCGCGAGAGAACTTGCTACGTTGAACTCACGGTCCGTGCCTATAGCCATTACAGAACGCTATTTAAACCAGACTAGAAAAAATAACCTCTTACAAATTAAACAAGTTGATTTAGAGGACAACATGTGACAAACAGACAACATGTGACAAACAGAATTAAACCTGCAACCATAAATATTTCACTCCTTCCCCCCATCACCTACACACGCATACAAACACACACACTTGCGCGCGCACACACACACATTTCCGTGCCCATGGTGGTTTTCGCTGCATTTAACAATATAAAGTAGATGTGTTTAAGGCTACAAGAAATGTCAATGGGACTCTTTCGAAAGGCCAGTCAGAAATCAATGAAGAAATATCCGATTCGAAAGACAAAGAGAAACATTCTAACGACCTTTTGGCAAATCACGCCACAATTCCCGGTATCTCTTCGAAAAGGACACATATGCATCTGATCGAAAATTGTAGGCTGCTAACATTTTCTCAACGATTAAATAAGTAAAACACTTTCATGTTTAGAGGAAAACAACGGTTTCCGAAGCATCAAGCAGTTGCGATTTATTGTTTAAAATGAATTATCGGTGTTAGCTAAACCTGTGGAAATTCCACAGTGGCAATTTTCATACGTAATACATTGTTGCTGGGCATTCTTTAGGTGTTTGGTGTGAATGGAAACCCCGCAATATTATTGCAGCTCTTTTGTTAAAACTATATAAACTAAGTAATCTGTTTTATGTAGTGTCAGAATATATCTATTTATTACGATTCAGCTTATAGTATACTTATAAGAGTCTGTGATATATTTCAATTATATGGACGCCCGGCGCGGACGGAAACCCCACGATATCATTATACCATCTTTAGGCAGAACATATACTACATGTGGATCCTAGCTAAAAGACGAAGAAGGTATATTAAAGGTTCACGTAAAGCCCAAGATCGACACCATGTTTTATATTTATTTATTTATATTCGGAAAATCGAATTTATTAAGAAAGGGGATGGAAGGGGATAAAATACAACATTAAATCAGCGTACGTATATACTAATGTAATGTTCGTTCTATGTTATCACCTTCTACCCTCCTAATAAATGAATAGGATCTCCCGATCGAATAAGTTAATGTAGTATCAGAATATATCTGGTTATTATGGTTTGTCTCTAATATTCTTATAGGAGTCTGTGACATATTTCACCCCACGATATCATTATGACATCTTTAGACAGAACTTATACTACACTTGGATCCTAGTAAAAAGATTTATTGTAGTTTTAGGTACAGCCCAAAAGCGACATCATTTTATTTATTTATTTGTCTTTTTTACATTTCGTCTTCGATGATCGGGAGATCCTATTTATTAAAAAGTAGAAGAGGTGATAACATACTATTAACGTTAAAGCAGCGTATCTATATACTATTGTAGTGTTCGTAGTATACTATCACTAGGGCTAGGACAGCAGTATATTATTTTCTTTGTTTGGACTCTCGAGTGTGTATCCGTTGATATTTTATATGCTTTTATATAGAGCGAGGTGGTTCTCAATTGATTAACTGTGTTTTACTCTGTGTGTGTATATATATATATATATATGTTTGTTTGTATGTATGTATGTATGTATGTATGTATGTATGTATGTATGAATGGATGGATGGATGGATGGATGGATGGATGGATGGATTTCCGAAAGAATGAAACACTAGTGTATGTAAGTATTAAAAATCTGTTACTGTAAGATGAGTTTTAGTTACTGATTTTTAGGCGACATTTTTAAATGTTTATACGTTTATTCGGGTGGTTCAAAATGGTTAAATTTTTACCATTTTCTATGCATCTGGTTAATATTTCTACATTAACCAGATGCATACATAGAAAATGGTCAAAATTTAACCATTTTGAGTCACCCTTACAAAAGTATTATCATTAAAAATAAATCGATAATAAATTAGAAACTAAAGCATGTATTATAGTAATAGAAAATAATCATAAATTTAACTAGAAATCTCAAAATTCCACTAATAAATGTCGCTTTTTCATTGACTTATCTTAGAATTAAAATAAACCGACATAAGTACCTATTTAAAGATAATTGCTTTCTCTTTACTTGCAATTTCATTTTTTAAATGGTTAGAAATACCAATGATCTATTTTAGATTTACAAAATAGCCTTATCAAAGAAGGTTTGCGCACCGAGAGGCCTCCTTATTGTTCTTTTAAAAAACAATGCAGAAACATTCCCTTTTAAATATACTTATTTTATAAAGTATTTATAAACATTTTTGTAAATATAATTCTTTATTTTTGTTTAAATCTTCTATCATATCGATAAATTCTTTAAAAAAAACAGTTTTACATACTTATACTTAATTTCTCCCTTATAAAAATCCTATGCAAGTCTAAAATCCAAATTACTATTTTCCTACTATTTTTCCTCGTTTTTTTTCCCAATTTAACCAATTAAAAATCATTACACAATTGGTAAATTGTATCACATAGACATTATATCGTAACAAATATTATTGAATATATATATAATATTAATCATATGCACAAAAGAATTTAATTCTATATAATTTTTTTATTCTCTTATTTTTTATTCTCGGTTCATAAACTATATTTTCTTCAATAAGCTAATTAAAATTTAGTGTCTTCTCCCCTTCCCCCTCAATTATCCTGATGAGGGAACGATATTCAGAATTTTTTTTTCTTATTGCTAGATTGTTTTATTTGTAACAAACGGGGATACCCGGCGTTGCCTGCGTGTTTGGAGGTGGGTATGTATGGGGGGGGTTAAAGTACAGTATAAGGGAAGCAATAATCCTGTTTAAATATAAAAATAACAACGATGTTAAAGTTCTTTAAAAAAGCGGGGGTACCCGGCGTTGCCCGGTTGTTTGGAGGTGTTTGTAAGGGGGGTAAAATAAGGAATAACCGAAGTGATAACCCTGTTTAAATACAAAAATAAAAAAATGCGTTAAACGTCTTTAAAAAATCGGCAAAACCAAAAAAAAAAAAAAAAAAAAAAACGAACAACCGTAAAACTTATTTAAAAAAGAAACGGAAAAATCAAAACGAAAAATAAGGGGAGAAAATGATTAACGTCTTCGGAAAAACAAAAACAAATAAACACAGCAAAAAGCGGAAAAAACGGCATAAATAACACTTCGATTCAGTTGTTTATGGTGCGTTTCACCTAGTAGAAAGCATAGAACGAAAAGGAACGTTAAAATTACATTCCAGTTTTTTTAAGCAACTATGTAACGAAATAAAGCGAAATAATGGCATAAATAACCCTTCGATTTGGTTGTCCATGGTGCGTTTCACCCAGTAGAAAGTAATGAACGAAAAGGAACGTAAAATTCCATTCCAGTTTTTTAAGCATCTACGAAGTAAAAAAAAACCCAAACCGGCGTTACTTCGTAACTGTCTCTTGTGAACGAACCCGGAAACGGTGTAAGTGGTGGCGAGGAAGGATGAACTTATTAGAGAAAAGATTTTACTATTTCCATTGATTTTAACCGATTTTGACAGTTAACTCTCAACAGAAAAATATAGGAATCTACGATTATCGACGAAATGGAGAGGTAATATATGCCTATAACACACCTCAGATATTGTGCTGTAGTTTGTGCATATTATATTATCATGAAATGTCTTGATTTTTAATCCTATTAAGGTCAAAATCATAGGGGAAAAATGAGTGCATTATATATATATATATATACATATATATATATATATATATATATATATATATATATATATATATATATATAGGGATATTGGATGAAACGATCGTACATATAAATATGATTTTGTTATGTTTCCTCCTATGAAAACTTGGTTAATGATTTCACGATTATTAATCTCTCACCCTTTCGATTTATATAGCTGTAGGTTTGTTAAACCTATTGAGCTTATAATAACAGCAATACTCCGAGCACAGCATCTTAAAATATGTTTTACTGAGGTTTTTCTCATTTAGCCCATCTCTATTACAATCTATAATATATACATATATATATATATATATATATATATATATATATATATATATTTATAATTATTTTCTACTATAATAATTAAATACCTACAGACACTAGTGTTTCATCCTTTCGAGAATCTTCAGTGGAGGGTGTCACGATTAATACCAGTCGAACGATTCGAACCTCGTATCACGAGACATCTCTGGCTCGATTAGCGGAGACCTAATCCATTTGGCTACCATTAATCGCTAGAAATAACGTTGAATTTAAACATCTTAATTTTTTAAAATGTTCATTTACGTCAGTCAGACACTGACCTAATCGTTATACGATTATCTATGCATATGAGTTAAATTGACCGACTTTAATTCAACTGAAAGTGCTCAACGATAAGAAACGAATTTCTTAAAGGGGCTGTCATAATTATTTTCTACTATAATAATTAAATACCTACAGACACTAGTGTTTCATCCTTTCGGGAATATTCTTATATATATTTATATATATATTTATATATGTATTTATTTATTTTATATATTTATATATATATTCATGTGTATATATATATATATAAGAATTCTGTTTATGTATAGTTGAGAGGTCCACTTTTAAATCTAAGTATTGTTGCCTAAAGAGGTCTCTAGTGACTGAAAACTAGAAGACCGAAACATGTCCATGACTGTGTAGCAACAAATTACTGCTTATGTAAAGACAAATTAAAAATGTAACTTTCTCTACTTTCGTATTGAGCACTCTCGTATTAACCTCATTGTATTTAACTGGTTACACTTCCTTAGAAATATAGTAACCTCAAATTATATATATATATGTGTGTGTGTGTGTGTGTGTGTGTGTGTGTGTGTGTGTGTGTTCTGTAGAAATATATATTCTTATAATATATAGCAATCCTTATTTAAGAAACTCAATATAATTACAGAGCAATATACTGACTAATTTTCGCGCTCTCTCTCTCTCTCTTTATATATATATATATATATATATATATATATATATATATATATATATATATATATTCTACGAAACCTACCTTGTCATATTATATGAAAACCGACACTGATTAAATGTCGATCTTTTGAATCAGAACCAACCACTCTAATGACTGTGATTAGTTTTCGTATCACAGACATGGATTAAATTAAAGTAATTATTCCCCTCCGAAACGCGACCTAATATAACTGATGATCCATCTCTCTTTTCGACATTTAATTTTTTTTTTCTTTTATCGCAAAACGCAGTTCAATCCTTTAATTCCTCTTCTTAGTATGGTCCCATATGAGACGCTTTATTTCTGTCATTACGAGACATGGCTCACAATAATTGACGGTCATCCGTAATAAACGCGCGCTATAATAAATCTCCTTTCAATTGGACCTAGGTCCGACTTGATCCCGGACGCTGTACCTCACAAGTTCGATTAGAGTTGCGAAGCGACATGTGGTGAAGCCAGCAGCTTAACTCCGCCAATTCCGAACAGCGCTTGTTCATTTGATACTAGTCCGACCAGAGCCGGGCATATTTCATTCTCTAATAACGCTTAATTGAGACGGATCGAAGCGTCAATGTCCTTACTAAAGGCACCTCCAACGCCATTCTCCGTAGTCTAATATATTTCTTTTCCCCGTACGTGTCAGCCGAGATTAACAACGGCTTTTTGACCGCCGAGTAGGTGTAACCGGGTGATATTCGATTCCTTCCGAGCGACGGGCATGATAAAGAACGCTTCCTTTCGTCTGGTAACCTGCTACCAACGAAGGTGGATCAAATAACTCCCGTAAGCAGGTGACTTTGAGACGATTAAAGGAAGAAGTATTACCTAGTATTCGTCATAGCATTGCACTGACTACAAACAGATCTACATATTTGATCAAGCATTGCAACGAATCTAATAATACTAAAAGATTAGTAATATAGCAAGATAGGCGAACGCTTAACAATTTGCGAAATTTAAAACGAGATGTTCGTCCCCCGACAAAAGGAGGGGGGGAACCTGTAAATTCACTCTTGTCCGTTCGTCCGTTCGTCCGTTCGTCTGATATAAGTAAAAAAGTAACAGAACGGATTTTCCGTGAAAACTCTGATTTTCCGTGAAAACTCTGGTTTTCCTCCTAGAGGTGCCTTTCAGGTTAAAATGGCTAAAATTTACACTTTTGTGTTGATTTAAAAAAATTGATGCCTTGGATTTTTACAAAACTTTCTGAAAAGTTGTAACTAACTGATTTCTATATAATTTTGTTTGTCTATACTTCACGATAACTCTTGTGTATGCCCTAGGAGCTCTTTTAGGGTTAATAAAACCACTCCATTTTGGGGACTATTTTACCATATTTGTCCAAAATTTTCTGTGTCTGTCTATTTAGCAGTTTTGCATGGTGCTGAACTCAAATTTAAATATGTTTAGGTCTTGGGGACTTTTGGGGCTAATGATGAACGTAGTCATTTCTTTTTTTGCCCGGTGCAGAACTCAAGTTTACATATGTTACGGTCTAAACATGCACCGTTTGTTAATTTTCAGCATGATTTGAGGTCATCTGGGGCATTTGGGACTCAACGGAGGCGGGGCCAATGCTGAACTTAGTCCATTTTTATGCCTCGTTCACTGTGCACTCACGGGGGACCACGCATGCTTCACTTGTTATAAGCCAATAATTTATTAAACCCATTTACCTATGTTCCCGAATTTTCTGACATGAGAATTAATAATTTCGACTAATTAAATTATTCAGACTACAATTCGAATCTTGGATGCAATATTAACACTATATAGGTTGATTTAACATCTGGATGTCCCCAGGGAACTATTGTCAAGGGCTGAGTACAAACTACCCCACAGATTGAATTAGTATGCCTTTATACTAGTTTGATATCGGTTTTCCTCTACTCCTGATGACAAGTTTTAGTTTCGAAACAGCATGGCTTAAATAGGTCCTTATGGATCACATACTTTAATAACGCTCTATTTGATTTTCATTATAAAAATAATTTATGAACTTCTCTTCTTAATAGGGTGGAGATTCTGTTGTCATAGCCCTAATAATATATATAAATACAAGTTAGAAAAACATTTCATCCAAGGCATGAACAGTGTTAAACAAAATGTTTTTACTATAGGCTTTAAAAATAAAGGCGCACCATACAATTTGAAATTTATTTATCTTCAAAGTGAACTATTATAAATTATACAAAGTAAGGTATAAAAATTTAATTTAAATTGAATAAAAAAATTACCTTGGATTTATTTTATGTAATGTACATTCTGTTGCACTTTTTAAAAAAATCATTGAATATTTTATATCTATATCGTCAATTGCTAGATGAAAGATAATGTTTTTAAATTTTAAACAATTTTCATGCCTAGGAGGAAATGCTTTTCTAACTTGTATCTTATTTTTTTTTTCAGATTATATTTTAAAACTCTCCTTCCCTCTATTTCAGTTTGTATTTCTCCTCACACAACAACTCATTTTTTGCAACCCCCTCTTAGTAATACAAGTCTGAATAATGAGAAAATCTGATTTTTCTTTAAACAAAAACTTTAAAATAACTTTTTTAGATTAAATATTTTTAGGCTTCTTTCAGAATAGAAAATCTTTAAATTTTAATAAGGAACATATTTCATATAGGTTTTATTAACAAATATGTAGTACATAACGAGAAAAATAGAGATGAAAATTTCAAAAGGAGTGTATAACTGGTTACAGTCAATAGCACTCCTCGCCAGCGAAAGTCTTTGTTATTGTCATTCTATTATTATTATTAAAACATTTTGCGTCCTGCTCTTTCGCACGAGGACTAATATATATATATATATATATATATATATATATATATATATATATATATATATATATATATATATATCCGAGCAAACAGTTAATAAAACATGTTAAAAAACACTTTGAAATGAGTTAAAACATAGTTAATCTTAAAAGGAAACACTAGATAAGGGGATAGTCCTTAATCCGTGGAGTTTCGAAGAAATACTTTCCTTCTCATCAGAGGGTAGGAATTAGCAAAATGCGGGATCGGATTTTGCATGCAAAAGTATTTGATGAAACAACAAGTAAGTCAAAGATCTTACTTGATAACAAAAAATTAAAGCAGAGGGAATATGGTGAAGAAAAAGGTGATTACACGTGAATGGATAGTCTGGTGGAAGATAAATAATCCAGTGACGGTAAAATCCAAATATATAACTTCAAGAATGTTAATTGAATTTCCATTTGCACAAGTAAAATCCAAGGAAATCTCGTAATTGGAAGATGGTCTAAAATAATCCAAAGGCAGAAATCCATGGAATAATTCACAAAAATGTGTACAAGGAAAAAAGGAAAAAATTCCAATAATATTAATAAAAGAAAAATTAGATATGCTGTTCACTCTACTGCTGAGGCATAAATATAAATAAGAAAGATCAGGGAAGAAAAAAAAGGAAAAGAAATTAAATGGTGATAGAATTAAATATAAAATAGAGAAACAAATTTAACTTTATTTTATATATATATATATATATATAGTCTTTGAAGTTTTTTTTTAACATTTGAAACTACACAAAAAATTACTTTTTATCATTCGTTAAAAAAAAAACACTTAGTCAGTAAGTCATTTAATCACCTGCAATCACTGCATCAACTCTCTCGAATTTACTATAATACCAATTTTTTTTAATTTTTCAAGGGATCATATATATATATATATATATATACTTCAAGATTAGTTACTATTGCTATATTAAAACGAAATATTTCAGTTTGTTAAGTCGTATTAATTTAGAGACCGATATGAATCTAGCACTATTAACTATGAACCGCCCTCTTAAGTAAGACACTTTATCAGATCTCCATTACCAACGATTACTACGATATTTTCCCATTAATTACTGTACACGCAATAACCCTTATCCCCGAGTGGCTTCCGGTCCTTGATAAGTGGTGACTTCATGAAGTTGACAGTAGAGCGGAGTAAGTTAAATGAAATCAGTATCCACTCGCGTATAAGTTTATCCTTTAAAATCAGCTACCCAGACTACCCGGTTTTTTTTTTTTTACATGGGGGTCACCACTTATCAAGGCCCGAAGGCCACTCAAGGATAAGGGTTATTGTGTGTACAGTAATCAATGAGATAGTATTGTAGTAATCATTAGTATTGGGGGTTTTGATAGAGTGTCTTACTTAAGGGGGCGGTTTGTCAGGAGTTTGTTTATGTTGGACTTGAAGACGTTCAAGTTGTAGTCAGGTGGGAAACAGGCAAGCGGCAGAGAGTTCCACTGGCAGGCAGTTCTAAGAAAGAATCTTTGCTCATGGAATCTACGTTTGGATTTAGGCACAGATAAAGAGTGGGGAAAATTATTGACAGTAGCTTCAGCCAGACGGGTGTTTCTCGTGAAAGATGGGCGAGGGTGGACGAGGGATTGAAGCTCAGACGAGCACCTGGCATGGAAATAGCGATAAAACAGATGCAAAATAGATGCAAATGCTGTAAAAGTATCCCTCTACATTGGAGTTAGTGTCTTTAAACGAAAGCAACTCCGACTCTCACTAGATCAAATTTACTGATTCTTAGGTGGAAACTGAAGACGGCATCCTATTTTAGTGATTAATATGTTTTCTCATTTTTCACCTTAACGTTGATTTCCTCACCTTTTAACGGTTTGTTTGTTGCACACGGACGACGGAAGGTGCTGACCTTCGCTTCTTAATGTAATTGCAGCGTTCTTTTACCGCACGGCACATACAGATCGAATCGAAAACCCGTCAAAGACTAATAAATCATTTCCCATTTTTCTCCCAACTGAATTCTACCGGTCATTCGTATTTCTTTGTGTGAATATTCGCATCAAAAGATGCAAGAGGCTTTAATAAATTATATACTATAATTACAGGCGCACGCTAAGTCAGGAGCTGAACATCGAGATGTTTATTAACATTACATTAAAATGTATGCATTTTAGTGATGTGGCCTCAAGGTTGGGACCACGGGAGCAAAACACGGAACACAGATTTTGTGTAAGATCCATTAAACAAAACATTTAAAGGATAGAATAAAGGGTAAGCAAAGCTTAGTATCCGGTGGTTTCCATTATGGATATTCGTACGCGCTGTGTATTACTAGTTGGTTGGTTGTTTTTGTTTTATGGAATATCAACCCTTTTCAGAAAATTTAATGCCCAATCCAAAGATTTTGAAGAAAAATTATTTAATAGAATGTATTTGTTGTTTTCAAGTCGGTTTCTATTCAACCCATAGTTGGGACCCTAACAGGTACTACACTCTGGGTCAGAGTGGATCTGGGAGCAATGGCAATTAAAAGGTGGCTCATCACTCTCCAAATCCCACAAGCTGGGGCCTCACCACTGGATATACTTTAAGGTCATAATATCCAGGACCGTATTACTTGTACTCCTGCTGATTCTACAGTATTACGATACTCTCTCTCTCTCTGAGAAGGTGATCTCACTTCGTAAGATAGTACTGGAAGAGTCCATGATGCAGGTATGAATAGGTTTCAAAAGAATAATTAAAATCAAGTAAATGGGAAGCTAAATCTGGCAGTCCGACAGTGTAAATTATTATATTCATAGCGAAAGGGGGTGGGGTATCCGGCTTTCCTCGATCGTAAAATACGCTTAAATATTATATTTTCATTTTTCCCGATTTCGTATATATTATTATAGAGTCCTGATTTCAAAAGTAAAAAGTATTTGGGTGCCATCAGCTAGAATCGAAACCGAAAGCAAAATCCCAGTATTCAAAGCCGGTGACGTTACCATCGCACCAAAGTGACACTCATATGAACTGATTAAAAAGAAACTAAGATGAATGTACACAATGATTCTTTTTTTACTTTTGACCCTTTTAGAATCTATTTTAACTCTCTAAAGACCCATAAAAAAGATCCATAAAAATCCAATTATTAGAGGCTCTTAGCGCCGCTCTACGTCCTTTAGATTCAGATTAGATAGAGTTTGAAAATCTGGAGACAGAGAGACAGATGGACAGACAGACAGACACAGTGGTCTTATCGATACATGAGGTAGGATTATGCTGCTCATCGGCTTAATCAAAAGTATTTACGTCCAAGGGGCACTACGAGATGGCGGAGGAAATTCTTTTTTAATACTTGTAAAATAAGTACTCGAATGCAACGTATGTGATTTAAACAATTTGTGACTTTTGTATTGGCAATACAAAGTTCTTCTTAGGAACGAATCAAGTACTATTCGGTTGCTGATAATGTTTTGTGAATATTACAATTTAAGTTGTTTTAAGCTATTGCTGAGGCTTAAATGTAAAAAGATACAGGCAAGTACATTTTATTATCACGGGTTCAAGCGCGTGTCTGTCTAACCATAGTAAAGAATAACAATACAGTATGACTGAATTTCATGAATAAGGACCGTCTCGTCTCTATACAGACATGTGTCCAGTGTGAAAACTGTACACATTTATTCGCAAGGCTGGGAAAAATTTGCGCGAAGTTTGTCCCAAGTGTTCTCAGAGTAAATGAGAAATAAAGATTTGTCATGACCAAGATGGTAATCCAAACAGTTTTTCACTCGCCCAATAGTCCAAACTTTGCTCTAAGTAACTTCGGGTTATTCCTTAAACTCAAAGAGAACCTTAGAGGTTGTAGTTAAGAGACAAATGAGGTAATGGAAGAGGCTGCGACGAGGGTTATTCGAGACAAGAAGTGCGTTGCAGCCGGAGGAGATTATTTCTAAGCGAACTGAAGTCTCATGTATGTACTATCAATAATATATCTATATATATAAAAATGTAACTCTTGGTTCGTTCGTAATTAATAGTCTAAATAACCACTGGACGGATGGCTTCCACATTTTGGTATAATATGTTTACTGTACCCATGCGTGTTTCTATATATCTCTGTAATTATAACATTAAACTTAATTTATCTACAGGGTGGTCAAAAAGTCAGGTAACATGTTAAAGGTAGAAAAAACAATATGATCCATTATAATCTCTATTCGTTTAATATTATTTGCTTAAATATTTGAGTGTAATATATAAACTACCCCTCCTGATTTCTGGCTTTGGGGCTATGTAAAGGATAGCGTTTATGGCAAGAAGCCTGATACAATAGCGTCTTTAAAGTTATTTATTGAAGAGGAGATTGCGCGGATATCAGCTGACATGATTACACGTGTTACACAATCAGTGGTTAATCGCTTCCAGCGATTGATAGAGAGAAATAAATGGACGACAATTAACAAAATAAACATATTTCATGTTTGTTTCATTTTATATTTCAATGTATGGTACTTAAATATACGTGTATTGCTAATATCGTTTTTCTTTAAAATGTTACCTGACTTTTTGACCACCCTGTATAATAAATATTTGGTTTTCTTTGTACCGATGGGCCATTTTTTATTTGGGGGCAATTATTTCACACCGCGTATCATCACGTGGCATCACTAAACGGAACTTTTATATACCAAATTGACTTTTTTCGTTTAAAAACGGAATTATTTCTCTTTCGTTAATATATATATTTTTTAATATTTCGTGTTTTATATATATAAAGTACAATTGTTGAATGTTATTTTCTTGGTTATATTTGTTTGGGAGAAGCACAATTAAAAAAAAAGATTAAAACGGAGCGAAATTTAAATTTCCATTCCATTTTTACTCTTTACGAATATTAAAAGAAAAATTACTAAACATTTATTAATAATGCCTCACTTTTACAGACATTTATTTTTAAATTTCTTTTTAAATGACGACTTTTATCGACTTTTTTTAATAGCATTTGCGGATGGGTATGCTGACATTTGTTTTAATTTCTTTTGAAATGACTTTTTATCGACTTTCTTTTTTAATAGCATTTGCGGATGTGTAAAAAACGAAAAAAAAATAACTAAACCATTTACTGATAATTCTAACTTTTACAAATATTTTTAACAAATGAATTTTATCAAAGTCAAGATACCGAAAAATTGTCAGTAAATGGCTTAGTTATTTTTTTCGTTTTTTACCCATCCGCAAATGCTATTAAAATAAAAGTTATTTAAAAAGAAATTTAAAAAACAAATGTCAGCATACCCATTCGCAAATGCTATTAAAAAAAGTCGATAAAAGTCGTCATTTAAAAAGAAATTTAAAAACAAATGTCTGTAAAAGTGAGGCATTATTAATAAATGTTTAGTAATTTTTCTTTTAATATTCATAAAGAGTAAAACTTTTTTTCAAAATAAATAATGTGACAAATAATCGTTTAGTTACTACGGCAACGTCAGTAAATAAAAAAAGTGTTGCGTCAGAAAGGGAGCGATGCGTGTATTTTTATGCTGGTCGCCATGGAACTCAACGCCCAAGGAGTACCAAATTCTGTTTTCCAAAAGAAACGCTTACTACCAACTTTCTTTAAAAAAAAGTGCAAGTCTTCCTAAAAACAAACTTTCACCTAACAATTTATGGCAAAAATAGCGACCCATAAAAATCTGGGGTGCTTCTGCACCTTATTGCCGAAATTGGAGACGCCATTTTTTTCGCGCACTTGCTATCCAAATCTAGGGGAGACATCATTATAAGGCCGAAGGATTGCTTCCGGAAAGGGAAAGAATAAATTTACCAAAATTTACATTTATTACTTCTGGCAACGATAAATTAAACTAAACAAATTTACCAAAATTAACATTTATTACTCCCTTAAAATAAAATTATCATTTATTACTTGATAAACCGATATTACTGGAGAAAATGAATATGTTTTTAAATATTTAAAATTATTTATTTGTTCGAAAAGAAAACCTAAAAAATCAAAACCCACAAACGAAAAAATAAACAAACAAACAAAAAAGTATTTTTTTAGGTAAGTGATTTTTTTACATATATATATACATATATTTATAAGCAAGTCAAAATATATTGATTTTCTTTATGTTTTTTTAAAAGAAAACCGCTTTAAAGAAACAAATATTGCATATTATTTAATTTGCTATTAAACCTGTTAGTTTTAAAAATTTTGGTCTTTGCTCCTTAATTGAAAAAAAAATTAGGGTTTGAATTATATTTTCAAGTAGTTATAAGCTTAAAAAATAGTAAGTTGAATTATTAAGGTTCTGATCATTTTTAATGGCCACTTTCTGATACATATATAGAACCTCTCCCAAACATACTGGCAATAATTTGGTTTCGTACTTCCTTTCAGTGTTTCCAATAAGGGGGATTGATTTACTAGGATTTGTATTAGGAGCTGGGCACTTATTAAAATTATTTAATTGTTGAATTTTTTGGATTCTGGTTAAATTTGTTAGTTTGCTAGCGCTAAAAGCCCATACAAAAAATTGAACAAAAGACAAAATTAAAAAGAATGGTACTCATGCAGAATTTAACCCCCCCCCCCTCCCCGCAGCGGATTCCAGTTAGTTTAGGGTTCGACCGGCAATCGCCGGATTCAGCCGAGTGTTGTTCAAATTTCGAAACGCTAAAACAACATTTTATTTATTTTTTTGCAGAATTAATTAATGATGGGATTATATTTCCCTTTATTTTCTTAACATCTATTGACAAAAAAAATTGTACATTCTCTTGAAAAAAAATCTAATTTTTTTCTACTTTCACCTAACTATTTACAGTGTTCATATAAAACATTCATCCTTTCTTTTTATAATAAAAATTCTGTTTTCAAAAAGAAATGTTTAGTGCCGACTTTCTTTTAAAAAACAATTCCTGAAAAAAAAAATAATTCACCTAACAATTTATGGTAAAAAAAAATCCACCTTTTTTTGGGGAAAAAAAACAGCTTTTATTGATAAAAAAATTGCAAACATAAAAAAATAAATAAACAATACAAAATGCAATTTTTATGAGGAATGTGTTTCATTTTAACAAACTGAGCCACAACGCATGGCCGGGTACGGCTAGTATATATATATATAGGAAGAGGTTTGTGTTTACTATAAGCTTTTTACGCAAATATTACGCAAGTATAAATCGTGTAGAATATCTGCATGAATATAATTACAGGTAATAGTTAACTAAAGATGATCAGGCCATAAGAAAACCGTAAACAAATAAAGCCAAATTTATAAGAATAAACCTTTTATAAAAACGTTCTACAATGATCAAACGCCTAAAGTATCACATCTACCACGATTACGTGTGTATATCGTAAATTATAAAATATATTTATGGCTATTAAACGACACAGAGCTCTTATCACTTATTGAGCAGTGTTTGAATAATGAATCTCGATGCATAAAATATATGATTTTGACATTTTATCTATATACATGATATATATATATATATATATATACTAGCAAAAGTACCCGTCGTTGACTGGGTTCAAAAACAGCCCACAGAAAATGGACTCTGATTTATGAAAGTATGATAGGTTATGAAAAGGATGGGTTGTAAATAGATAGCTTCGAATTCGGGGGTACCAAAACCAAAGCAAAATATGATGAAAGTAGAAATAAAATAGATAAGCCCCATAATTTATTATACCATTTCACACTGAAACACATATCACAATATTCTGTTGATCTATATTAAAAAACCTTGGTAAACTTTGTGACCCCATAATTTTATTATACTATATTTCTTCAAACTGAAACATAATTATCAAAGTATACTTACGCAGAGAGATAGGAAAAGTCTTTATTCAAGTTTGTGTCTATTTCCATTCTATGGAGGCCAGGCGCGAACGCAGACCCCACAATTTTATTATACCATTCCCATTTAAGTTAAAACATACTTATCATAGTATTCTTATGTACATCTATATCAAGAACATTTGTAGACGTTTTTTTTTTATTTTTAAATTTTTTATTTACATACTTTGTGGACCAGGCACGGACGCAGACCCCACAATTTTAATGAACCACCGTTCTGCAGGGTCAAACATACCTATTCCTGTGTCTCGATACATCTTCTATCATTATATTTAATCAGTTTTTTAAAATAGTCCACCATATAGGATCCTATTCGTGACCGAACACACACACACACATCCAGCTTTATATTATAGATACATATGTACCTGTGTGTATGTGTGTGTGTGTGTGTGTGTGTGTGTGTGTTTGCACGTTTAATATTACGTCATTTCTAAGTTTTATGCAATTTTTTTGCATTTATTTTTTGGTTGTGTTATTCATCGCAATTTATTTTGATATATTCTTCACTCGGAATATTTGGCCACTTTTTCTTTTTTTTCTATGAATAAACGTAACAATAAAGAATAAAGGCATATTTATTTGCTTCGCTTTTCGCCGCCATGTGGTTTCCCCACGAGATTACAAAGAATTCTGCGCTGAAGGCAATTCTTACTTCTCAACGAAAACGCATTATATTTCGTGCCGATATAAATATTTTAGATGGAAACCGACAAAAATATCATTCAGACGCCATTAAACTTTTTTTTGCAGGAATTTCACATTTCTAAATGCGAACGTTGTGAGATTTCGCACTCTGATGTTGTGTGTGTTCAAGATGCGCGATCAATGGAAGCCTGTTCCTCTTTTTCTTGTCTTTCTATCTCTCACCATGTAAACGCACACAAATATATATTTTATTTTATTTTATTTAAAACATTAATCTACATACATGCATGTTTCGGGGCCCTGCCCCTCTTTAGCGAAGCTTGACTATTATTAGGAATCGAACCCCGGACCTTATGTATTATAGTCCGGCGTCCTTATCCATTACGCTGTAATGCCATAGACAATTTTGTCATTTAGTGTTTATCGTTTATATATTTACGTAGGCGTTGTCATTGATTTTTTAAAACAAATAATAAATAAATAAATAAAATAAAATATTATTTGTTTACGTCAAAGTAGAAAATTGGCGACTTAACAAAAACGATCTCCAAGGTGGAGACGCTAACCATAATATCGTTTAAAAAATCAACAGCAAAATTAAAAAAGTATTATTTCGATTATCGACATTTACGTAAGACATTCCGACGCAACCTATCTAAGAACACAGCAAGTCACATAAAGTACGTTCGTGTGAAATTTCATAGAAATCGAGTCAACCGTTTTTGAGTTATAGGAAAAAAAACTCACACAGAAAAAGTTCCCTTTATATAATTGTAGATTATATTATATGTAGTGGGCAGCATTCTACTAAACATCATTATAGATAGTATCGTAATACTTTTTATATATTTCGATTTTTCTTACTCGTTTTTTTCTTTTTAGGAAAAGTAAAAATGTTGATATCTCTCCCATATGTACTATGAACGGTTCCGTTCCATTTAGTGGTTATTATCATGTAGGAGGTGAACGCTGTGTAACAGACTAAGATGTATCCAACGTAGAACTAAGAAGAGTTATGTTTTTTGTAGCCGCTAAAAAATTACAATGGAATCTATATAATGCATGGTACGACAACGAGATAAGATTGTGATAGTATTGCCACAACTTAAAAAACATAGATTCCAGTATAGTTTCAAATCTTAGACGGTAACAAAAAAAATGAAATAAATACTTGAGTCCATCATCACTAAACACAAAAAAAACTAAAATAAAAAAACAACTTCTCATCTAAAACAAGCCAAAACTTTATAAAACGCCGTAACACTTGTCCCTCTTCTTCTATGCGACTCAGTTACTGTCCCCAGAATTATTTCCGCTTCTGGTTTAAAGAAAATCAAGGCCCCAAGCAGCTTATGTCCAGAGACTATTGCTGCTGCGACGAACAATCTTTTTTGCCACTTCCTTCTTTTGTGAAACCACAGAACAACACTTTATATTTGAAAATATAAATTTATTTCAGTTGTCTGAAATGGTCCTCACAGAGTTTCCATTTCGTCTCCGCATGCTTGTTCTTAACGACTTCGCGTGCTCTCTTGAATTACGTCTATTCACTTGCGTAACCAAACTCCAACTCTTCCGACTCTGAACTTCCCGACCGCCTGACCTCAGTTCCATTACGTCATCATTCAAAAAGCACACGTGTCTCTAACCCCAAGGTTATTTTGTATATTTAACCTAGCTAATTTATGTAAATATCCTCAGCTAAAACACATTGCTGCGTTTATTCTATAAACAATAAATAAGTCCCAATATAAACTATTTAAGAATATCATTGAATAGATAGATGAATAGATAGATAGACAGACAGATCGATAATAACTAATTAACTTTTTACAATCGTATTATCTAGCACACACACACCCCACACACACACATATATATATATGAAATGAATACTTCAAACAAAATGTCTAAATGGGATTAAGAAATTAGGATCTTGTTTTGAAACAGGTGAAGTCTCCTCAGAATTCTTTGAAGTGACCTTCTAGACATCTTAGTCTGAGTGGTATGTTTTTGAGTTGACGTGTCTGAGTTTTCAGTAATGGTGTTCTCTACAAGCGTTACATTTTTAGCTGTACGTACTGACGGTGATCTGCCAGTACATATTCAACGTTTTAGTTTTGGAGTTAAAGCTTAGAAAATATTACTTATAACCATTTTTTTTTTATTTTTAGGTTCAAATGAACAACTACACTAGAAATTGAAATACACGCTTACAAGATGCGAAACACGTGTGCAAAGATCGTCTTAAGGATGCTGAGAGCACATAACAGACTAATTGACCAAGATGGGCATAAAGACACTTTCTCAACCTGCCTATAGTTCAGAACTTGCTGTTTGTGACTTTTATTTTTCTCTTATCCCAAGGAAGCCATAAAGGCTTTCGATATGAGAAAATTGAACAGATGAAAAAAGGATGTGACGAAGGCAATTGAAACGCTTACACAAGACGACTTCTATGGGGCCATTCAGAAGATATTGGAACAGTACAGCAGGTTTATTGAAGCCGGAGGAGATTACTTCGAAGGACACTGGAGATTACTCTTAAAAATAGTATCCTTACGAAAAAGTCTGGAAACTTATTGAAGGCACCTTGCATACATTTCTGGAATGAGGTTTACACTTGATCAGCTTTGACCAAGTTTTAAAGTGAGGAAACGTGACACAGCACACTGAAATTTCGGCCTCATCATCTAACGCATGGTGACGTCATAGCAAGCATTTAGAAATCAATTAAAAGAAATTTGAGTTGTTTTAACTTTACGGATTGAGACATGTTGTTTTAATTCCATTTTATGGTTTCTTGTGCTAATTTGTCGCCACTTAAGGAAAACGATTCTTTCTGAAATAAACAATTAATGGAAATCTGACAATTAAACTCAATTATTTATCAAAGATACACATCATTAAGAGACAAATAAACAAATAAAAATCTTCAATTATGTTTCCGTTGACACATAATTTTTATTTTATTTTTTCGAATTAAAGAAAATTACTATTATTAGTTTTTATTGAAGACACATTGCCATCGGGTTTTGGTCAATAGCTATGAATAAGAAAATGATACCAAATTCAGCTCGCCTTATTGTAATAGAAGGTTAACCTGCGTATGGCAGACGGGTGCGAGGTGACGTCACGGCTAGGAAAAAATTATGAAAGAATAAACATGTGCGCATAACTTAGGAGATACTATTTATCAAGGCCTGAATGCCAGTCGAGGATAAGGGTTAAAGAATGTAAGGTAGTAGTATAGTAGTCGTGAACGGTTTAAATTGGGTATACTTGGATTATTTATGCAGGCGGTTCAGCAATAAGGATTAGACAGATACACTCAATTCAGACACAAATAAACCAAAAATGTAAAATTATATTTTCGTTGTCACTTATTTTTTTATTGAATGAATGTAAGTAACGAATTATTATTTTCATATATTATTGAAGATATGACACTAAATTATACTAGCCTTATTGTAATAGAACGTGGACACGCGTATGGCAGCTATATGCAAATGACAGTAACGTGTGCGAAATGACGTCACAACAAGGAAAAGATTATAAAAAACAAACGTGTGCGCAGATAGGTGATCACCTAAGAAATTCGTGGTTGACGTCACAGCCGATACGAGAAGTAACGCGTAGCAGGAGGAGAAGAATGCCGTTCTTTTATTAAATCAGTTGAATTTATTTCCTTTTTTTTTCTTGAGACGGAGTTTACAGCGTGTTTGGTCCTTACACGTTAACACGTGTGTACACTAGTGTGAAACGTTACATTTTATTTTGCCGCTTATAATGACCAAATGACCACCGAAGATATTAATGTACCAAACAGAACTGTTCCTAGGCGGGTTGAACCGACTTCCTGGGAAGGAGTAAGTTTAATAAAAGTATGAAATTAACAAGCTGTTCCCAGTCGCGTGCATATCGCAGTTAAAGCAGACGACAACGTTAGTTATTATTTATTTGTCACCACTTATCAAGGCCAAAATGCCCCTCGAGGATAATGGTTAACGAATGTAAGATGATAGTGTAGTAATCATAACGGTGTAAATTGGGTAGAATTTGATTGTTATGTGGATGGTTCAACAAGAACTTGTTTGCATTAAACTTGAAAGCTACAATGTTGTATTCAACTAGGAATCAAACCAGCGGAGAAGTGTTCCACATGCATCCAGGTTTGGAAAGAAGCTTTGTTTATGGAATCTGCATTTAGATGTAGGCACAGATAGAGTGTGAGAAAAAATCGTATACAGTGGTTGTAGCTAGTCGAGTATTTTTGTGAAAGTTTGGCAACGGAGTACCATAGATTGAAGTTCAGTAAAGTATTGAATTTACAGTTTAGTCAGGCGCTCGCTTTTTGTATGCAATGTAGATTCTTCATTCTTTATTTTATTTTTTTATTACATTTTCACCCCAAACAAGGCATGTTGTCACTTTGATGTAGGGGGCTACTATCAGGGATCTAAGTTGCAGGGTTACTATGTAGGGAGTTTAGCAGCAAGATGTTCACATTACACTTGAACTTCTGCATGTCAGTACAGTTGGGGTATCAGGAAACCGGAAGAGAATTCCAAAGTCCTGCAGTTTGGGAGTAAAAGGCTTTCTTACATCTAGGGATCTCAATTGTGTAGGGGTGGGACTTCGCAGCTTGTCGGGTTTGTTGAGGGCATTTATGTCGAGGGGATACAAGGGGTAGTAGTTCGTCAGAGCATCCACCATTAAAATACTTGTAAAACAGGCAGAGGAATGCAACATTTCGGTGATGGGACAGGGACTGAAGTTTAGATGGCAGTTCGGGACCTATTAGGTTGGCGACTCTCTTCTGGACCTTGTAGTAGCAGATGCACCAGCCCAAATGTGACAGCAGTACTCCATACATGGGCGAATGGTGGCTTTGTAGAGGTACAATATACTTTCAGGCGTAAGTAACTTTCTATCACGATAGGAAGAGTCCAACTTCTTTGCAGCAGCCTTAGCAATAATCTTGATGTATCTATTCCAATTCATTTTTCCTGTAAACGTTAAGCCAAGCAGCTTGAACGAAGTGCTCTCAGGTAAAGTATCTCTAGCCATAGCTAATTGTGGTTGGTAAGGTTTCATGTAATTATTAAAGGAAACCAGCTTTGTCTTGGCAGCGTTGAACGTTACCATTCATTTTTGACCCCATTCCAGTACAGACTGAAGTTCTTTTTCTGTAAAAACTTACAACTTTATCTGATATTAAACTAATATCACGATTCATATTGATTCTTAGTTTATCATTCAAAACTTTATATGGTTTAAGATTTAAATTCCACCATTCTTTATTTGGTCAGGATTATTCGAACATTATATATGCCTCCGGTGACGAGTAAACCACAGAAGTGATTAATTTGTTAAGCAATATAGCAAAGAAGGAAAAAGTTCCTTCGCAATGTTCAAATAATAATATATCATGTCGGCGAAAGAATTTACGCTGTTTGTACAAAGGGGCATATTTAAACGTTGTAATATATTTTACGCATATTTTATTACTAAACTATAATACAATATATTTTCATCTTCTTCTGTTCTCTATATAAATAAAATGAACTCATGTTCCCCTCTGAGTTTGATCTTAATAGAATTAAAAATCAAGACATTTTATGCGAATGTATTATGCACGGACTGCAGCACGATATCTCTGGTGTGTTATAGGCCCATTACCTATCCACTTCCTCGTTAATCTTAGATCCCTATATTTTTTCTGCCGAGAGTTCATGGCCAAAATCTGTTATAATCAATGGAAGTGGTAAGATATTTTTCTCTATTACATTCATGCTCCCCCCGCGACTACTTAACACCGTTGTGGATACATCCACAGGGGAATTTACGAAGAAAAACCAGTTTGAGTTCTAGGTTGGTGACAAAGAATGGATTGGCATTTTATCGTCGGGTGAAACGCAACTTTCGATTACAGCTATTCTATAGGTTTCTTATGCCATTTTTTATTTCTTTTTATTTTATTCCCCCCCCCTTTTTCCTTTTTGATTGGGGGGAGGCGGCGAGTAGAGTGGTTACTTAAATGAAACGAAGTAACATTGGATTCCAGGCTTTAGAACAAACTCTACCAGTCAGCAGCGAGCGTGCTTATATGTTAAAACGATAACTCGATTTATTATTTTATTTAGTGTATTTTTCCTTCTATTATGTTTACAGTGATTTTTACGTGATAGTAGGGAGGAGATCTGACTTCTTATTTTCGGATTACTTATTCATTTTTTATTTCTATACATTGAATTTCTGGGAGTTTCATTAGCCCAATTACTAGTACGCTATCGATATGGAATCAGACGACATTCCAATTGGTAAAAAGCGACCACAAAGAAAACAATACAAAAAAGAAAACAAAACTAAACACATAACAAACCGTTGTACTTACACCTAACAATTATACGGGTAAAAAATACTTTTTTTCAGAAAACAAACCAAATAAATAAATAAAATCTATTAAACATATTTTAATTTTACACGGTCAGTTTTCTGGTCTTATTTATTAATTTTTTTCCATTTGTGTTTTTCGCAGTTTGTTTTGTTTATTAGATTTTATTGCAGAAAACAAGCCAACAATAAATAAATAAATAAAGTAATAAAATACCATAAACATTTTTGCATTTCACACGGTAAGTTTCTTGGGGTCTTCATTTTCCCCATTTGTATTCTTTCCAGTTCGTTTGTTTGTTTGTTTGTTTTTGGTAGTCTGCGGCTGACACCGATGATTGCCGGTCTCGCACGATCAATGCTTGATGGGAATTCACGTACATTTGGGTCCAATTATGCAGGACTACCTTCATTTTTTTCCTTTTCCCCACTTTTTCTTGTGCCCTAAACACCTACAAATTATTTTTAACACCTTTTCTTACATTCCCCCCCAGTTTCTGCCATTAATTCTTTCAATTTTACGCGCATAAAACAGACAGATAAAAATAACATGAAACATATTTGGGTCCTTTTGCTTGCCGGGGGGGGGGCAAATACAATTTAATTTCTTCGCCAGATTGAACACTAACAGAACAAATTCAACATAAATCATTACCGGTTTATTTCGTTTACAAAATAAAGTCCGCTGTTTGCATTTACAGAAGATTTACTCCCGTCATATATTAGCTAAACCAGGGGGGGCATCTATATATAAAAAAGCGAAAGTGTGTGTGGGTATGTGTGTGTATGTGTGTGTATGTGTGTACGTGCGTATGTGTCTGTTCGCTCGCTTCTTCTTGTGTATTTTTTGCTTGCAAAACTAGGTCAGACTTCCTCGCCCCTGTTTATTTCGCTTCATAAACATTCATATAACGCCCTTATGAGTTCATCTCCGTCGTGGCTTAGATGGTTAGGTGACTGGCTATTTTCCCCTTTCGTTTTCACTTTCGTCTCAAGATTTCGTGTAAAGATTTCGCGGTTCCGACCAAGACTTTCTTTTTTTTCTTTTACACTTCTTTTTAACACACACACATGTTATATTCATTATTATTATGATTATTATTTTCTTGTTGTTGTTATTGTGGTTATTAAAAGTGCATGTTAGAGAGTCTTATTACAAGTGATGTTGTTGTGTTCTGTGTTCGTGTTATGACGAGATTCATATATATAAAATGTTCATACTTAGAAGTGTAGAAGCTCTTTGAGGGTTGAGACATTGTGTATGTAAAGACATTTTAAACCACATGATATATAAGACATATAATGGCAATTTACACTTTACCTTTTGGTAGAATTACAACACAAAGATTACGTTTCTAAAAACACATGATTGGTTTATTTCTTCTCTCGACCGGTCGTGGTTTTCATAGTCAAGAATTCAAGTTTCACATTCTAAGTTTCAAAGGTGACCGTCTCGCTTCTAGACGTTCGAATCCCATGTCTGGACTGTCGTCTGTCGTCCTCAGTCTCTCTCTCAGACTCTCTCTCAGTTTCTTCCTCTACTTAACTCTAAAGTTTCTAACTATATAGAGAACTTCCCACTTTCCATGACGTCATACACATGTTAAAACATGTGTCTTCTTTTACGTGTTCTGGAAATGCGTGTCCAAAACTTTTTTCTTTGTTTACAAAAGGAATTTTAACCTATATTCCTAGTAACCTATATTTCCAATATGTTACAAACATGTTTATTAAATTATCTTATAGTTGCATTCTTCAATTGAATTTCGTAACAGAATTGACAATGCACATTCTTTTCTTAAAACTATTTTATCTCTAAGCTAAAAAATGGTTTGTTTTTTACATTCCATTTGCTAATTCTCTCTCATAATCTATTTCTAAACCTAAATTACGAGGTTCGAATTTCGTCTATTCTGTTTCATTTTCATTTTAACTAAATCTCTCTATTTTTATACTTACATGAAAAGGGGACAGCCCTTATCATGTAACACACACACGCACACGCACACCTCTCAAACACCCGGGCAACGCCGGGTACCCCTCGCTCGTTAAGAATATTAAACATTGTGCATGTTTTGGGCTGGTGCATATATAATATCCGAATAATCCTGACCAAATAATAGCGAGATTATTGCTAAAGCTGCTGCAAAGTTTAGTTGTTTTTTTTAAATAATTGTTATATTCTTACTTTAAATAAGAATACAAAAAAAAACACGGGGTTATGGGTGAAAGACAAAGGGGTTTATTTACAAGGGAGTACATGTGACATAAAAGTTACTCGACATATTTTCTTATTCTCTTCCTGTATTTTTTCCTTCTGCCTCAGTCACGTGAGAGGGTATAGTTCATTTCATCTATGAAGGGATGTTAGGTCATTCCATTACATCACCTTCCTCCAAAGCTAAATTCCCCCATAGAATTTTGCTTCTACCAATTTTTTCCTTTTTAAACTTTGTCCAAAAATTCGGTCCTTTTACTTTTCCTTTCACTTCTCCTAACTATTTGTGTTTGCCGATTTTTTACTTTTGGAGAATGACTGGATTTCTGAGTTACTCTTACTCCTGTCATATAGCACTTCCATTGGTAACTCTTGGTTTCTGAATGTTTCTATGTATCAGGGTCTCAGTTGGTTAATATGTTTTTTGTGGAAAAATGTCTGCCCTTTTATAATGTAAACTATTCTCCCAATTCTTCTTGAGAGTATGCCTTCTTCCCAAAAACTCTTCCCTGTCCGATAATTTTTGAAGAAAACTTTATCCCCGTCATTGTAAGTCTTGTACTTTACATTATCCTTTTCTTTTACTGTTTCTTTTGGGATTAACCGGTCGAACACCGAACGTAATTTCCTGGCAAACATAATTTCAGCTGGGGATAATTTAGTATTTGTATTTGTATTTGGTGTTATCCTATATATTGCTAAGAATTTTTGAATGCTTTTTTCTTCTGTGTCATTGTTATTACTCTGTGTTAAAGCTCGTTTAAAAGTATCAACAGATCTTTCCGCTTGTTCGTTTGATCGAGGGTTAAAAGTTGGTGTTGTAATGTGTTCAATGGCTAGTGCCTCACAGTAGTGCTTGAATTCTTGACCTGTGAACATAGTGTCATTGTCACTAACAATTTTTTTCCGGAACTCCGAACCGACTAAATACCTCGTCCAGCGCTTTTATTGTGTTTGCTGCTTTAAAATTTCTGGACATTTTAACATACTATCTACGATTACTAGGTAATAATATCCCTTCAGAGGTCTTGCGTAATCGATATGGATGCGTGTCCAGAGTACATCTGCTTTAGGCCAAGGTTGCGTCCGTATGGGGGGGAGATCTTGCGGCTAGTTGGCAACCTTTTCCTCAATGTACTGATCCATTCCAGACCAGGATGTGAATCTTCTCATAAGGGTCTTCATTCTGGAGATTCCAGGATGTCCCATGTGGAATTCCTTTATGATTTTTTTTTTGTAATACTTGCGGTATTACCACTCTGTCTACGTACATCAGAGTTTCATCACACATAGAAAATGGAAACAATTTTAATCCTTTTCTATACTTTTCGTCTTGTCCCACTTGTGTTTTTTTATCTTAATATATTCATCTGTTTTCGCTGCTTTCTTTATTTCCTAAAGTGTAACAGGAAGTTCCCTAACAGTATTTATTAATATATCTGTTAGTTCATTTTCTTCTTTTAGTGCTGCTATAACAATTTCTTCAAATTAAGTTTTACTGGGATCAATCTCGACAAACCATCTGCATGTGCAATTTTACTAGATGCTATGTGTTTCATTTTGCAATCGTAATTGAGCCAAATAATACTCCACCTCTGTAATCTATTTGCTGTGTGAGTCGGAATCAAAAATCGGTAGTAATGGTGTATGGTCCGTTTCCAAGACGAAAGATCTTCCATGAATGAATCTATGAAACTTTCGCACGGCATACACAATCGCCAAACCCTCTTTTTCGATCTGACTGTACTTTCTTTCAGGGGGTAATAAAACTGTCGAGGCGTGAGAAATTGGTTTAGTAGATCCATCTTCCATTCTGTGTAGAAGCACCGCTCCTAAACCGTATTCGCTCGCATCAATATATTTCCTTTTTTTACCATACATGGACTCTTTTTTAGAACCAATGATCTTTATTTCAGGCTTAAAGTATTTCTCCTTTCTGCATACTGTTGACTTGTGTCCTTTACGCCCGCACTTATAGCATATTTTGCGGGTGAAGTAGCACTCTTTTGTGAAGTGATTCTTTCCTCCACACGTCATACTGTATTTTTTTACATAGTGGTCACCTTGCTTTACCCTTTGTATTTTGTCAACATTTTTCTCTTCGATACTAGTATTATCCTGTTTTAAATTTAATAGTTTCTGGCATTCCTCAGTAACTTTCTGTAAGGTTATTTCTATGTCTTGGTTCATAATGGATAATATCCTAGAACGAATCTCTTTATCCTTCGAGGATGTTAACCATTGCACAAATATCAAGCATGTAAACATGTACTCTTTTAGGTCTTTCAACTTAAATAACTCGCATTGGGCATTTACTTTCCCAGCATAGGCGATAAAGTCTTCACAGTCTGTTTCAAAATATTTAAACACTTATAACAAGTATAAAATAAGCTATCCCGTTCCCCAAAAATGTTCGATAAATTTTCTATAGTCTATTAAAAGAAATATCTTCAGGTATCCTTGGGAGTATAAGATTTGTATACTTGGTATTTTCATGGGAACCCAGTTTTTGCAACAGTAAAATAATTTTTCTTCATCCGAGTGGGCCTGACATCGTTTGGAAAAAATATTTTCGTATCTACGATAATATGCTGGAAACGTTAAGCCACGCGTTGGTTCATATAAACATTCTGTCAGCGAATTTGCAATTCCTTCCAGAGTGAACCGATAATCCTTTTTTTCTTCTTGTTTTATTAATATTGTTTTTAATACGTCACTTTCTTTTAACTGTTCTTTTTGTAAAAATTCCATCTGACTTTGCTGCGCTGCCAATGCTAATTGTATCGTTTTTGTAAAATCGGCTAATTGTTCCATGTTGAAAATTTTTTTTAAACACAGTAATAAAACAAAAAGTTAACAGTTCCTGCACAAAGCATTAAATAAATTCACTGAATCGTATTTTTTCAAACCACAAAAAAAATCTTTTTGCCACACACATGAAATTGACACTAAAACACATACACGTGTTTTTCCGCCGTATTTTTTTCTTCTTATGAAACAAAAGAAATTTGAAATAGACACATTCAAAAATTGTTCCTTTCCGTAACAAACTGAATTAAAAAAATATAATTTACTTTTTGTCTGTCTTAGTTTTTTTATCAGTAGTTGAATTTATCCGTGCCGTATATTCTTCTCTGTTTTCCAATATTTTGGGCTTAAAGTTCCGTTTTTGTGCGAGTTCGAATCCTATCGTCATTTGTTATAATCGTAATTTAAATAAGAATACAGCAAGAAACACGGGGTTATGGGTGAAAGACAAAGGAGTTTATTTACAAGGGAAAACATGTGACATAAGGGTTACTCGACATCTTTTCTGATTCTCTTCCTGTATTTTTTCTTCTCTCTCACTCACGTGAGAGGGTATAGTTCATTTCATCTATGAAGGGATGTTAGGTAATTCCATTACATCAATAATATATATAATCATAAATATGTAATTATACTCCAGACTCAAATTTCATGTTAACTTTGCATATCAAAAGCATTAAGCATAATATAATTTTTTTCCAGAATGAAAATAATATTATCAACTCTATTAATGAAACATTTACATTGAAAACACATTCAAAAATCAAATACAATCAGTTCCTAATTACATAGTAACCCGGAAATCCTATAAACTTCAATATTCATAATTACAATTCACAGGTTAACATGAGCAATAATAACGAAAATAACTGCAATTGTGTAAAATATGGATCCTCACAGATACATAATACTGTTAACCTGGTTTGAATCGCTACATTTAGGTATGGATCTTAAAAGGCGAAATTTGATACCGCCATATAATATAATAACAGTAAAACTTGTAAAATAACTTGATTCATCATAACATTTGCTGTATTCACAATAAGAAAGTGTTCATAAAAAATGAGAGGTGTTCGTGAAACCCATATTTGTGTTGGCTGTATGTTGTTTGAAAGAAATAAGTAGAAGAGAAAGAAAAAGGCTGTTTGGGTTTTTATAGTATGCACACAACTTGTGGACTGAGTGTTTCTTGTGCCGTAACACATAATGAAATAAGTTCTGGATTTGCTATACAGACGGTGACATTAATAAAAAATCTACTGTATTTTTATAAAGTACTAACCTTCAAATATTACATGTCAAAATGTTTAGTTTACAAATTAGTGTTATTAAATTGAAGCTACTTTGCAGGTTTTTGAAAGAATGAAAAAATCTCAATTTTGTGTGTTGATAAGACATTGCTGTTTCTTCTTCTTCTTCTTCTTCTTCTTCTTCGTTGTCGTCGACGTCGTCTCCTTCTTCTTCTTCTTCTTCTTCTTCGTCTTCTTCTTCTTCGTCGTCGTCGTCGTCTCCTTCTTCTTCTTTTTTTCTTCTTCTTCTTCTTCTTCTTCTTTTTCTTCTTCTTCTTCGTCTTCTTCGTCGTCGTCGTCTCATTCTTCTTCTTCTTCTTCTTCTTCTTCTTCTTCTTCTTCCTCTTCTCCTCCTCCTCCTCCGTTTTTTCTTCTTCTTCTTCTTCCTCTTCTCCTCCTCCTCCTCCGTTTTTTCTTCTTCTTCTTCTTCATCGTCGCTGGTTTAACATCCAAAAATTCTATAATTTTTACTTTTGGTCAAACCCGTTAATTTTCACCCCCCCCAAAAAAAATCAATAAACGGGAAGAATGGAATCCTCTGTGTTTTGGTGTTCTTTTTTTATTAAATTCTTTTTTTATTAAATTCTTTTTTTCATTAAATTATTTCAATAATTAAATAATTGATTAATTTCGTAAATTTTCTTACAAACTTATTCAAAAAAAGTCTGCAATAAGATGATCTTACGCGATCGTATCATATGTGTTTTAGATGTTCGTCTTAATTTTTCATATATTCAAATGTAATGGAATGATGAAAAAATATCTTAAAGATATTTTGGGGATTCAAATTTTTGCCGATTAATAGATTTTTTTTTTGTTCAAATTTCTGCCAATTTATTAGATTTTTCTCGATTATATATTAATACTGAAGTTTTACGATTTTTATTATTATTAACATTTGACAGCTTTTTACTTGTAAAATTTACGAAGATTTCTATTGTGGTAAGATCTGCATAATAAGTATACGTGGAATGTAAACTATATAAATATAGTTGGTACCGTAAAGATGATAGAGACCTAACGAGAGGCTCAGTCAGAGACTCAGAGAGACACGAGATCGAGTCGACGACTACCCAGCCGGCACCTTCTGCAAGGACGGTCTCCCCATGACTTCACTAACGGACAAAAAAGAATTTATGATCACGTTTCTTCCCTCTTATCCTGCCTTGCATTTTTCTCTTCAGATACGGAAAATATGCGAACTGTTTTTCGCCTACATTTTAATAGATTGATTCAATATAATTACTGCCCAGATATATAGTATATTTATAAATGACAATTTTGCATATCCCACTTTATCCATTTCTACCAGGCCTTTACTTGGCAATTGCATAATAATCTCTCAAGCCAAATAATTCTGCACTGACAATATAATAAGCTTAACCCATCCTGTTTCAAAACTAAAATAGATTCTAATTTGATAAACACTCCTAACAATATTCTGTACAACGTGGAACGTTAAAGTTGTCGCCCTAAAGAAAACAACACTACAGCTTTATTGTAAAACTTTTATTGAACAAAATAAATTCGGGTAACTTGATTATGTAGTAGAATTGACATCTATTCAATGTAGGAGACTTTAGCCGCAATCACTTGCTTGAAACGGGTCCCAAATTGGAAGCATGGTCGGCGAATACTCGACGGATGGCAGCTATCAGAGGTCATGTTGGTGATGTTCCTCACGTATAACGAAACAAAGTAATCTAGCGCGTTTAGGTCGGAGGAGCAGAGGGGGCACTGATAGAATGGCACAAAGTCGTAGCAGTTCTTATGAAGCACAGCCTGGGTCTATTTGGACTTGCAGGCCGGCGCCGAGTCTTGCTGTTTCACTCAGGGTCTGCCAATCGGCCACGTGGTTGCAGCAGAGGATCACCATACTCTTCAGTACCATCCAGGTACACTTTGGGGTTGAACTTTCAAGCTGACTTCGAGGATTTTAAGTGGACTGATGTGGCCCTTACTTAAATTCATATCAAAGACCATAACCGTGACCGGAAACTTCATAAAGCTGTACCCTCAAGCGTTGAACCGTCCTCATTTGTATTTTGAAGATGCTGACAATGGTCCTGTTGTCATAACTTGGATCGGTAGAGACCCTGAGTTGTACAGCGGCGCATCTCCGATTTTGCTCGTTGAACATTGTGTCACTTTCAGACTTTCAGTAAGCTTCCCTCGCTCTCGGGATTTGTACACAACTGGCCAACTAGTAGATTGTTTGCGACAAAAAAGAAACCGGTTTTTAATAAACGGCAATGGAATCAGTTCAACTTTTCTAGAGAAATATTTTTTATCGTTCCACCCTGTAAAACTACCCGATTCGAACATTAACCACGATTGTAAAATAGCATACAAACCAATTTAAATGTAAATTAGCTATGCATTAGATAGGGATTCACACGATTGCATTTATTGCCGTAATGCGATTTTTCATATGAACTTAATATAACCCTATATCCTAAAATAGATTTATATAATGTTAACTGCTTAAAGAATTAAATCTCCCGACCGAAGTATTTTTATAAACGAGCTCCAAACCCATTTCTTAACATATACCAAAATAGACTCCTTTTATCTCCATATTTATCATTTGTCCTCTACAATCTAGCGTTCTTTATATATGCGTATGTGTTTTTGATTTTTGTATATATACACCTTACATATATACGCGTGTACCCGTGTATGCTACTGCTTCTATATATGTGTATAATGTGTACGTATATATGTGCGTGCGCATGTGAATGTATGTAGTTCCGTATGCCCCTGCTTATCAAGCCTCTTTCACTGTTTGGGAAGTATAAACTATAGCGTTTATGAAACCTTCAGGAATTCCTATCATTCTAACACTATGTGTTTTCTAATGTCTGCGTACGAATTGAGCATTTATTAATTGATAATTCTCTACATTATCATGGCAATTGTTTGGTGCAAGGGAAAAAGGGCTTAGAAAATGGAGTCAAAGGTTGTTTCGAAGCTTGGTTCAGATTTCCCAACCGATATGAATTGTCATCCAACACTGATTATTGTGTAAGTATGAAACACTTGCTTCTGTAAGTATAAAAGGATATTTATGTCTTAATTATCATATATATATATATATATATATATATATATATATATATATATATATATACATGGCAAAAGTCTCTCTCTCTATATATGTATGTATGGCAAAAGTATATATATATATATATATATATATATATATATATATATATATATATATATATATATAAGGAAAAATTAAAAGCCAAGAACAATGCAAGATTTTTTTTTATATAGAGTAAAATTAAATGAAAACAAAAGAAATACATTTCTTTTTTTTGGTTTTTTGTTTTTACTTTTTCACACAAAATTTAACTCTAAACAACAGTAATTTTTTTTCTGTTGTATTCAATGGTGTTATAAATCTCAATATATTTCAGACGTATTAGTCCTTTATATATTTAATGTGTAAGAGAATATATAATTATTTTCACTGCCAGGCAACATGTTAGCCAGCAAGAGTTCAGTTAGACACATCCGAACTCAAGTTTAGAATCCTGATTTCGGATGTGTCTTACTGATGAGCTCAAATGAGGGCGAAACTCGAGTCTTGGATTCCGGTTTGTTGGCTTTCGTGGTTCTTGCTGGCTGCAATGTTGTCTAGCTAGGGAAATAATTATATATATATATATATATATATATATATATATATATATATATATATATATATATATATATATATATATCATGATTTGTGGGGGGGTCAGAATTTGAATGATTTAATAATGAAGAGAAAAACTTTACTGTTCATGATTAAAAGTAAAACACGTAAAACGCGTT
>NC_136504.1:112619639-112769639 GCF_053919585.1 Euprymna scolopes
GTGAAGAATCAAATCGGGGTAGTTCACTCCGCTGTAGGTCGACTTAACTGCATTATATTTAACAAACATGCACCGACGATAGCTAGAAAAATCATGGTCTTCCGGGAAGTAGACCTGTCCAGCCTTTTATATACTTGCGAATCATGGATTTTATGTAGAAATGATGTAAAATGCTAGAAGTCTTGCAGAAACTTAAACTACAGCAAATCCATAGCACCTCTGGGAAGGACTACACTACTAACACGGAAGTGCTGAACAGCTCCTCGGTAAGAATCGTCGAAGTCAAAACCATCACCAACCGCCTCCACTGTGCGTGCAGGATACGTCCATATGATAGAGTCGTTTTGGCTTTCTAAGAATTTCTATATAGCAAGCTAGCCATCGAATCAAGACCACGAGGACCACCTAAAATGCGCTGCAAGACCAACTAAATTACACCAACTACCAACACCAGCTCGTCCTCGTGAAAATACTGTCAGATACCAAACGACGTGGGGGAGATCAATATAATAAGTCGGACTTCGATGAGAAAAAGATGGAGAATGAAGAGACAAGTCGATGAAGGAGAAAAGCGCGCTGTGAACGACCCCCTTCCTCTCTGTCTTTCCCCCTGAACACTGTTCTACCACCGACTGGGCCTTGCAAGTCATGTCAAACATAAGCATCAACCGTGAAGATAGAATTCATGACAGAACCCGATACTCAGATACGAGTAGGATCCGACGACAACGACGACGATGAGGGCATGCCGAATTTATATTTTGCTATAAACTATAAATATCATATCAAGATTAGGATAAAATTATACTCAAGGTTTTCTGTTTATAGTGCCAACATCATTGCTGTTTTGGGACATGTCGATATCGATTTTCTCATTACACGGATTCAATTGTAAAAAGAATCGATTGATTTCTTTAAGAACGAATCTGTCTTGTGGCCAGTGTCACTGTCGAACTAATATCTTTGACATTGTCGAAAAATGTAAAAGAGATTCGATATCTAAATATTGCCTTGTTTTTGTGTTAGTCTCATTTAAAGATTGCTTCCACTGACTTTTTTTTTACACAGGAATCACCACTTATCAAGGCTCGGAGGCAACTTGAGGATAAAGGTTAATGGGTATACATTAGCCAATGTGATTGTAGCATAGTAAACATAAGTAGTGGAAATTTTGTAGATTGGATTACTTAGGAGGACAGTTCACCAAGAACGTGTTTACGTTGGACTTGAAGACAATCAGGTTATAGTCAGTTAAAAAGCAGGCAATCAGAAGAGAGTTCCACAGGCGTACAGTTCTAAGAAAAAAAGCTTTGTTCATGGAACATATTTTTAGGTTTCCGCACAGATAAAGAGTGTGGGAAGTTATTGAATGTGGTTTTGGCTAGATGAGTGTTTTTTTTTACGTTTGCCGATGGGGGATCATAGATTGAAGCTCAGACTAGTACTTGCCATGAAAATAACGATAAAGCAGAGATAGGTGCTAAACGTCTCTTCTGTGGGAAAGACGTTGCAGGGGAGACAAAAGGGTACTCCCCACTAAGTTACGAAGTCTATTTTGAACTCTGCCAAAGCAGGATAAGCTACTTCTAGCAGCTCCTGCCCAGATGTGGAAACAGTACTACCTCGTTGACCCTACATGGCTTTTATATAGGTAGAGAATTGCATTAAGAGTGAGATACTGGAGCGGTAGAAGCATCCTACCATTTTTCAGCGACCTTGGCAATGGATTTGATATGCGTGTTCCATTTCAGATTCAGATAAAAGTCAAGCTCAGAAGCTTGTCAAAACATTGCACAACATACATTATAAGACGTCATTTAGATACGGCATGTGTCATAAAAGAACGCAGATGCTGCTACTACTACTACTACTACTACTACTACTATCAACATCTCAGTCCAACTATTATTACTACTATTACTACTTTCTTCTTATTATTATCATATTTATTATTGGTAATAATGCTACTAGTAATACTACTTATAATAATAATAATAATAACTGTAGAGCCAGAATCAACTCGCACCATATTAAATAGTCAAAGCTTCAAGGAAGATGGAATAACTAATGAGGGAAAGTACCAACCAGATTGCAGTGGATGATTGCGAAGAAGATTGGAACTTTAAGGCAACTACATTTCAATCAGTGATTATTTGATTTGTGTGAGAATACCTAAAAAAAAAAAAAATAATAATAATAATAATAATAATAATAATAATAATAATAATAATATAGATAATGGTAATAATAATAAAAATAATAATAATCTAATGATAATAATAATTATAGTAATAATAAACGCAATAATAATAGTGATGATAATGATAATAATGATGATGATAAGTATAATGATAATTATAATGATAATAATTATAATTATAATGATAATAATTATAATGATAACAATGATAATAGTTTGGATAATAATAATAATAATGATAATGATAATATTAGTAACAATAATGAAAATAATGATAATAATTGTTATGTTGACGTTCATCTTCGTCGCCAACTATTATGTTTGCAGGTTGAACCAAATAACGTATGAGGCAATACAAATGAAGACTCAACAAACAAATGTAGATCAATAAGAAGTGTATTAGAAAAAGTATATTCACAGTATATTTACATAATGGTGGTCAGGTAAGAGAGTCTTGGCTGGAGAACATATCTGCTCTCGGTTCGGCCTTTGGTGGCTTCTGGTTAACACATACTCAGACTAACCGAGTCTTGCTATTTATGTGTAATATTATCCACATATGTAAACGAGTGGGTGTCACCACAACAGTAATCAAGATAATTATAATGATGATGATAATAATACTAATTATAATAATAATAATGACGATAATTATTATGAATATGATGATAATAATAATAATAATAATAATAATGATAATAATAATAATAATGGTAATGATAAAATGATGATGATGATGATGATGATGATGATGATGATGATGATGATGATGATGATGATGATGATGATGACGACGACGACGACGAAAATTCATCTAAGCAAAGAGACTGGATGTCATAATCTTAAAGAAGATAAAAAAATCTGTCAAATTGTAAATTTTTCGGTGTTAGCAGATAAAAAAAACTGCGTAAAGCTAAATGAGATAGGACGACGCAGCAAATACACTGAACTTGCTGAAGATGCGAAATTGGTATGAAACAGGAAGAAAGTCAATAATAATATCAATAATCGTAGGATCACTAGGGACAGTCTTGAACAAAGCTATGAGTAATTAGAATCAAAAGGAAATAGCAAACTACACAACTGTTAATTAGCATTCTTATGGAAAATCCTCAAACGCGGAAACCAGCCTACAATAAACGGCGAATGCTAACCAGTTGGTAGTTGTAATAAAAAAAAATGGCTTAAAAACATCATAGGAACACAAACATAAACAAAAAAATCAAAAGAACACAAACATAAACACATTAACCCAAGGGAAATGCAATTGCGAAATTTTCATAAAATGTACTCTCTCCCTAAAAATGATTATAATAGACTTTTACGACACGAAATAGTCGTGTAAAGATCAAAGAGTATAACAATCAAAAAGGGAGTAAACAAAACAGATTTCCACTAGCAGAGTTCGGAGAGTACTTTGACGTTGGATCCCACCAACGATCAATGATATATGGCAGTGAGAAATCAAGAGTACGCGGCTGTCGCGATAACATAAAATCATTTAAAATAGTTATCTAAAGAGTTTTAGAGTATGTTTTCACTCAAAGTCGTGAGAATATCATCATTTATTATCAGCGAAAAATTACCATTGTGATAACCCGTGTGATAACTCCTAGTGAGAACTGAATAATTATGGACCGCATGATCATGCTGGAACAAAAAAAAACGATATTGCTACTGACAGCTTTACAAAACAATTCGAAAACAATCGAATCACATAAAAGCAAAAATCGACGAAATTCACAAAAGAAGTAAATGTGAGCATACACAAAACTGTACAATCTGTGGATTAAAAGACGAAACAACAAACTACACTATTAATAATGCGCAAAGCTTGTTCGGAAATATTACGGAACCTGCTATAACTTGCTGGGAAACACAATCCATTGTATACTATGAATAGAAATAAAACATCCAGAAAAATTGTTAACGTATAAAATGGAGTTGGAATTGTGAAAATGGAAAACATAAAATTCTATGCGACATGTGAAGTGAATAGTATCAGTAAGTAAAGAATTGCCTTTTAGAAAGGTTTTATTAACTGTAAAATACACGTACGCTCTTGAAAGGATCGAGCGGGAAAATGAAACAGAGGGTGCTTTTATTATGAATGTCAATCCCAAGGGGATAACTCTTAACAACAAATTAAATCATAACATTTTCCCCGTCCTAAAGTATTCAAGTAAGGGGTAATTAATTTTAGACAAATTTTTTTTTTTTTTTTTTTTTTTTACAATCACATAAGAATCATTTTATTTACAAATAACATATGAACCCAAACTGCAGTTTTTTCAGTATTTAGTCACAAAATCCTTATATTTACTAGGGAATTGTCGAACTCGGGACGACCTCCGCACAGATTGGCAGGAATGCTGATTTTCAGTATTATTTTTTAGTGAAATCTGATTTTCTTCAAGATCAGACGATTGATTTTTGTCTTCCTCATGACCAATGTTTTCATTAGTAGAAGGTTCAAATAAAGTCTCTGAAGTAGTAGGATTATTATTAGAGTTTTCTTCATTTGATGAGTTTGGAGCTAAGTCTCGAACGTTGACAGTGGTTTCAGTACCAGAAGGTAGTTGAACATAAGCGTAGTGGGGGTTGACATCTATTAGGGTGGCAGGCGTTACAGGAGGGTCATGTTTACTTGTTTTAGTGTGGTTTCTAATATATATTGGGCCTGGTTTAACCCAAGAAGGAATTGAAATTCCGGAAGCAGATTTACGACTATATTTAAATAGTCTATCATGGGGAGTCATATTAGTGGCAGTACAAAGTAATGATCTAATTGAATGAAGTGCGTCCGGTAGTATGTCTTCCCAATAAGGTAGTTTCATTTGATTAGAATGTAATGTTGTTTGAATGGCCTTCCATAAGGTACCGTTGAGTTTTTCAATCTGTCCATTACCTTCAGGATGATACCTACTTGTTTTAGAAGTAGCAATTCCTTTTTTGTGTAAAAAATCCTTTATTTCTCTTGCTAAGAAATCAGAAGCACGGTCAGTATGTATCATGTCAGGCAAACCAAAAATTGAAAAGAGTTTGTTTAGACAGTGGATAATGGTTTTGCTTGTCATATCTCTACAAGGAAAAGCGAAAGGAAAACGGGAATACTCATCAATTAGAGTAAGTAGATATTTGTTGCCATGTATAGAAGTAGGTAGAGGGCCTTTAAAATCAAGATTTAATCGTTGGAAAGGTAATATGGCTTGAATGAGAGTCCCTCCATTGGTATTGGCGAATTTGGGTTTCAGTAATTGACAGGATGAGCAAGAGTCAGTAATATTCTTAATTTGATCCAAAGTAAAAGGGAGGTTCCTCGTTCTTATAAAATGGCTTAGTCTTGAAACACCAGGATGACATAATTGTTTATGTAAATCACGAAGATCTTGTAGATTGTAAGTAAGAGCAGAGATGCGAGAGAATGTGTCAGCAGCAATATTTTCAGGTCCAGGTCGATAAACTATAGTGAAATTGTATTGGGATAATTCTATACGCCAACGACATATTTTGTCATTCTTAATTTTTGATTTTCTTTTATTGTCGAATATGAAGCTGATGCTCTTCTGATCTGTGATGACTTTAAAGTGCCTGCCGAGTAGAAAATGTCGCCACTTACGGAGAGCTTCTACAATAGCGGCTGCCTCTTTTTCTACTGCATGGTGCTTAATTTCGTTAGTAATGAGAGTTCTTGAAAAAAATGCAATAGGACGACCTTCTTGATTTAGTGTTGCAGCAATGCAATAGTTACTAGCGTCCGTTTCTACTTCAAATTCTTTATTTGGATCTACCGTTATTAAAGTGGCGTCTTTTAGATCATTTTTCAATGTTTGAAAAGATTTTAATACAGATGGAGGTAGTGGAAATTCTTTGTTTTAATTTAGTAATAAAATTTTATCAGAAAATTTTTTAATGAATTTGCAGTAATAGGAAAACATTCCAACTATTCTTTTTTGAGATTTAAGATTCAGCGGAGGTGGCATTTCGAGTAATGGTTTTAGTCTTTGATAATCGGGAGCTATTTGATTATTTTCTATGGTGTAGCCGAGTAGAGTAATAGAACTAGAAGAAATTATGCTTTTATTTTCATTTAAAGTGATGTTATATTGTTTAGCAATTTTGTAGAATTTTTGAAGATTGTAATCGTGTTCTTCTTGATTTTTTCCGCATATAGTTACGTTATCAACATACACAAATGTATCGGTTAGATTTTCTTTTTCTATAATATATTCTATGCTCCTCTGGAAAGCACTTACTCCATTGGTGACGCCAAAAGGAAGACGAGTAAATTGAAAAAGTTTGCCACTTACTTCAAACGCAGTGAATTTACGATCAGCATGATTTATAGGTATTTGGTGATAAGCAGATTTTAGGTCGAGAGTAGAGAAGATGTTATATTGAGCGATGTCGTCTACCATCTTATTGATATTAGGCATTGGGTAAGCGTCTAGTTCCGTTAATCTATTAATGGTATCGCTGTAGTCGACTACCATTCTTTTCTTATGATTCTCATTCGAAGTTACAAGAACTTGCGCTCGCCACGGAGATATCGAAGGTTCAATTATGCCTTCTTTCAACATTCTAGCAGTCTTTTCTTTTATGAATTTGTTGGCGGCAAAAGTGTAACGTCGGGATTTTGTCGCAATAGGAGTAGTATGAGGAGAAAGATTAGAAAAGAGAGGAGGAGGTGGAACGTTTATGGTAGGAAAAAAATTATTCGTGTTTATAGCTCCAATTATAAGTTTGTCTCTAGGACCGTCGAATTTAAGTGTTACTTTTTTATATTTTTTTAAAATATCTTTTCCGATTATTAAATCAATGAAAAGGTTTTCAATGATTTCAATTGTTATTCCAGAATGGGTTTTATCTTTCAGTATTAAATCCACGACAGCTTCGCCAGTTATTTTAGCATGTTGATCGGAAGCAGCCAGAGCTATAGTTTTGTTTTTAGGTATTGTGAAGAGTTTAAGTTTTTTAGCAGTATTTTCATTAATGAATGTTTTTACACTGCCGGAGTCCACCATAGCGTTCACGAAGTGCCCGTTAATTTGGCATTGAGTGAATGTGACATCTTTGGAGTTAAAAGAAGAAACTGCTAGAATGTTGATCAAGGCAAAGAAATTATCTGAAGTGTTTTCGATTAATCCGTTATTATGTGAGCGGATATAATTCTGGAGTGTTAATTTCCAATGCCTATAGGATTTTTCGGAATTAGGGCATGTAGGTTCCACCTCGAATCTGTCGGGACGTAAGATCCGATCCATTATTTTTTTTTTTACAGTTAATAAAATTGAAGTGAATAGTATCAGTAAGTAAAGAATTGTCTTTTAGAAAGGTTTTATTAACTGTAAAATACACGTACGCTCTTGAAAGGATCGAGCGGGAAAATGAAACAGAGGGCGCTTTTATTATGAATGTCAATCCCAAGGGGGATAACTCTTAACAACAAATTAAATCATAACAACATGAAAATATAATTTGAATAAATTATACAAATTAAACGTTCGAATGTAAAATGTTATTATTCCAGTTCGTCTCTCAGTTGTGCACTCCGTCTCTCATCGACGCTTTTGTCTCTCTTAAGTGCTCTGTTTCGACGCTTACCGTCTCCTAATAGCTGTATGTCTCTTCTTGGTACTCTCCATCTTTCTCCAGCACTCTCTATCTCTCCCCAGCACTCTCCGTCTCTTTTTGGTGCTCTCTGTTTTCAGCAATTCTCTCTTCAACGCGCTCTATCTCTTTTTGGCGCTCTCTGTTTTAAACGCTCCGCTCTCTTCGGCGCTTTCTATCTCGCTTTGGCGCTCTCTATATATCAACGACGCTGTCTGTCTCTTCGACGGTCTCTGTATCTCTTCGGCGTTTTCTATTTCTCTTCAGCGCTCTCTGTCTGTTTTCGGCACTCTCTATTTTTCCTTGGCACTCTCCATCTCTTTCCGGAGCTCTTTGTCTTCGACACTCTTTGTTACTTTGATGCTTCCTGATGGGCCTATACTGTCTCTCTTAGGTGCCTCCGTCTCTCTTCAGCGCTCTCTGTTTCTAAAATTCTGTGTCTTTTTCGGTACTTCCCATATCTCTGCACTCCTTGTCATCGGCACTCTGTCCCTCTCTGGCGCTCTCTGTCTTCAGCACTTTCTCTCTTCTGCGGTCTCTGTCTCTCAGGTGTTCTCTGTCTATCTTCTGCGCCGTTCCCTCTGAATAATAACCACACTAACTAACTTCGGACAGGTTATTTGCGGGCATCAGGTCCGTGGTCGAGTGGAAGAACTGTCAACTGTCAACACGACGGTTCTACGTTCAATCCTTGGTTTGAGAGAGGTTAGGGTTAGCAGCATTGATGAGTTGTGATACAACGAAAGAGGACTGTATGTCGATGATTACAAATATATATATATATATGTATATATATATATATATATATATATATATATATTTATACGTTCACCATTACATTCTATGTATACTATTTTTCTGCGAAATTCTTTGTTTTATTTTTTAGTCCCCGATAAAAGAGAGTGGGCCTGTAAATTCACCAATGTCCTTTCGTCCGTTCGTCTGTCTGCACTTTTCTCGATAACTACACCTTGGAATCTTTTGAAATTGTTGTGGTGGCACCCACTCATTTACAAATGTGGATAATATTACACATAAATAACAAGACTCGGTTAGTCTGAGTGTGTGTTAACCAGAAGCCACCGAAGTCCGAGCCGAGAGCAGATATGTTCTCCAGCCAAAACTCTCTTACTTGACAACCGTTATGTAAATATACTGTAAATATACTTTTCATAATACACTTCTTATTGATCTACCTTTGTTTGTTGAGTCTTCATTTGTATTGCCTTATACGTTATTTGGTTCAACCTGCAAAAATAACAGACATTTTACAGAAAAAGTATACATGATATGAGCAAAAATGTAACAGAACGGATTTTCTGGGAAAACTCCGGTTGCCCCCTTCACACCCAGGCGTGCCTTTCGGGTTAAAATTGCTAAAATTATATTTTTGTACTTTTAACAAGAATGATCTCTTGGATTTTTATAAAACTTTCTGAATAATTTTGTTTGTCTATTCTTCGCGATAACTTTTGGCTGTGCCTGAGGGTTAATAAAATACTTAATTTTGGGGACTATTTACCATATTTGTCAAACATTTTTAGTGTATGTCTATTTAGCAGTTTTGCATGGTGCTAACTCAAATTATATATTTATTATAAATATATTAAGGCCTTGATGACTTTAAGGGCGTACTGGGGGTGGGGATGAGGAATTAGTCATTTCTTTTTTTTTTTTCATTGATAATAACTAAATTATACATATGTTAAGACCAAAACTGCACCGTTTGTTCATTTTTCACCAGGATTTGACGTCCGCTGGGGTCATTTGGGGCTAAATGAGGACAGGGGCAAATGCTGAACTTAGTCATTTTTATGCCTAGTTCACTGTGCATTCACGGGGGATCATGCATACTTCACTTGGTTTTTAAATATTCTTGTATTTTTATGCTAAAAAGACTATCAGTAAAATACTATTGTTAATGTTTATTTCTTTGTTTGGAGCGTCGGGTTATTATTTTCATCGCTTAAAACAAAGTTCTTAGATTAAAAATATATCATAGTTCAATTCGATTCATATTCAAATATTATGTTTAAGTGTTGGAATTAATGGAATTTTGTTTGCTTCGATGCAACATAATATTGTTATGTAGATGTTTTGAAGCGATGATGAAGAATTCTGATATTTAATTTGCATGAAGGCACTGAACGCATGAAATCAGACACACATAAAAATATCAATATTTATCGATCAAGATTTCAACTCATAAACTTTTAAACATATTATCGAATTAGAAAATGTATCATGCACATAATATTTTGCACAATCGGGGAATAAATTGTTTCCGTTCAGTATGTACATATATATATATATATATATATATATATATATATATATATATATATATATGTATATATATGATTAGTTTTTTTGGAAAAAGAATTCCAGCAGAGTGCTCAATTAAAAGGAAAATCCAAATTTTAAGAGCGTACTTATATTTTGTGTACAGAAAGTTGTTAGTTGAGACAGGTCATTGGTACCGTCGGTTTCAAGCCCGATAATAAGGCCCGTTTAAGGTATCCTTATCGAGCTCTCTTCAGCCAATATTCGTCTATCTTATAACCGGAAGTGTGAAGTATATATACCTCGCGAATCCACGTTCAAATCTCGTTTTGTTTAATCCCCCCCCCTTTTTTTTTTTTTTTTATCTATATATATATATATATATATATATATATATATATATATATATATATATATCGGGTAATGTAATACCTAATTTTCAACTTTGAATTATTTAAATTTAAGATCTAATTTCGAAAAAATGTTTTTTTTATATGAATCGATTTTAATTTGAACCCCATTTAATTTTAAAATCTCTTTCCTTATGTATAAAAACTTTAAAATCTGTATTGGTATCGGTTAAAAACTTAAAAATTCGTTTAATTATATCGAACATTTAAAAATTTCTAAAAATACGTTTAAAGTTTTAAAAAATATATTTTTAATTATATCGAATCACGTTTAAAAATTTCGAAATACGTTTAAAAATTATTTTTTAAAAACCCAAATCTTTCAAGGTTTGGGGAAGTGAGTATTTATCTATCCTAAGTGATTTCCCTAGTTTATTAACATTATTATATTTTTCTATAGTTTTAAATTCGAAATAGATTATAAATTACATTTATAAAATATAATATATATATATATATATGACATTAATTAAAAATCTATAATATAATTGCGATTAAAATCCAAGTTTACCGACTAATTATTTATGTATTTACAATTTCTTTTCCTTATATATATATATATATATATATATATAAAACAACATCTAAGTGTTGTTCTTTTCATTGATCCAATTTATTAGGAGACCCTTCCTTCTATGTATGCAACTTTTCAAAGCTTCACTCCTCACATTTAAACATTTTATTTTGGGGTCATGAATTGACCGGAGGATGTGGTATTTCTCTGCGTTACAGAGTGAGCATTGACTTAATTCCGGGACGTAGGCTGGTCTATGCTCTATTTTTCTCCATTTTATGGAAAAGGGTGTATTTTTTTCTTTAAGCTCCCACACGCGGGTAGCTAATGCTGTATTCATCCTTGTTTTAGCTCTAAAGGAGCTCATATGTGCATAATATCTTTGTTTAAATTGGCCTTTTGTCATACCTATATATATTTCCGGTATATTTGTGGATTGTTCCGTTACTGTGGCCTCATAGACAAGGGATTCAGCTTTACAATTACCCTCCAATGGACAGCTATTTTTGGTCCTGCAAGAGCAGCCTGCGTTATCTATCTTTTTTGGTTCTTTGGATATTATCGACTTTATTGATGGAGCTGTCGAGTAACTAACTTTCACCGTGTTTCTATTAAAAAGTTTATGTAGTCTATGTGTTCTTGGAAAATGTTTGTCTAGAAGGCTAAGAAAACAATGCCCTACTCTAGTTTTAGTGTTCAATGAAAACGGAGGTAAGAACCAGATTATTTTCCGTTTCCTCTTTCGTTTTATATTTTCTTTATTCTGGGTTTGTTGAAATTTTATGTTTTCATTGAACCCACTTTGATGCAGTGCGTCATTATAATATGGTGCTGCTTTCTCGAACACTTCAGCGTTCGAAGAAAGCCGTGAAATCCTTTGGCTAATGTTCGCTACCATATTTTTAAACACTGTGGGTGGGTGGCATGAACCCTTATTTATATACATGAGTTTTTCATTTAGTTTGTGAAAGGGTTTGTGTATTTTCTTCTCGAGATCTAGAGTGGCATCCAAAAAATCTACTCTATCTAAATTTGTCTGTATTATTATTTTAAAGCCTAGTTCCTTAAAAAATTCAGTTAGGTCTTTTCTAAGCCTGTCTAGTGCACATCCATTGTAGTCACGCGATAGGCAAAGTCCATCATCTCTATATAATCCAAAAAAGTGATCTGGGAATTTATATTTCATGGTCTCCAGTAGAAAAAGTCCAACCAGATCGCAGATATCAGCACTGTCATACGCCCCCATCGCGACGTCAAAGGGGTCTTCGGGGTTTGATTTTTTGACCCACGTTTTATCGTCAAAAAATAAAAGGGTCTGTCGAGCTTGCATGATTGTTTCCTTATCGAGCTCACTTATCTTTCTATATTTTGATGCGAAGATCAACGATTTTTCTAGGATTTCCTTAGTGATTGAAGGGTAAAAATCGACGATATCCAGTTGTGTAAACTTACATTTGTGTGGTTCAGTTATGTTTTTAAACCAGTCCAGTACCGCGCTAGTGTCTGCCCACAAATTAAGATTTGATTTTCTTTTTATCTCTTTTACTATTTCTCTAAGTATAGACTTGCTAGCTAGACCGATTTCGCTTTTAGCCAGGTTTATTAACCTGCAGGTTGGCCTATTATTAAAATTTTCCTTGTGGTTAGCAAAGAAAAATGTGTTTATAACTTTAAAAGACCACAAGGAAAATTTTAATAATAGGCCAACCTGCAGGTTAATAAACCCGGCTAAAAGCGAAATCGGTCTAGCTAGCAAGTCTATACTTAGAGAAATAGTAAAAGAGATAAAAAGAAAATCAAATCTTAATTTGTGGGCAGACACTAGCGCGGTACTGGACTGGTTTAAAAACATAACTGAACCACACAAATGTAAGTTTACACAACTGGATATCGTCGATTTTTACCCTTCAATCACTAAGGAAATCCTAGAAAAATCGTTGATCTTCGCATCAAAATATAGAAAGATAAGTGAGCTCGATAAGGAAACAATCATGCAAGCTCGACAGACCCTTTTATTTTTTGACGATAAAACGTGGGTCAAAAAATCAAACCCCGAAGACCCCTTTGACGTCGCGATGGGGGCGTATGACAGTGCTGATATCTGCGATCTGGTTGGACTTTTTCTACTGGAGACCATGAAATATAAATTCCCAGATCACTTTTTTGGATTATATAGAGATGATGGACTTTGCCTATCGCGTGACTACAATGGATGTGCACTAGACAGGCTTAGAAAAGACCTAACTGAATTTTTTAAGGAACTAGGCTTTAAAATAATAATACAGACAAATTTAGATAGAGTAGATTTTTTGGATGCTACTCTAGATCTCGAGAAGAAAATACACAAACCCTTTCACAAACTAAATGAAAAACTCATGTATATAAATAAGGGTTCATGCCACCCACCCACAGTGTTTAAAAATATGGTAGCGAACATTAGCCAAAGGATTTCACGGCTTTCTTCGAACGCTGAAGTGTTCGAGAAAGCAGCACCATATTATAATGACGCACTGCATCAAAGTGGGTTCAATGAAAACATAAAATTTCAACAAACCCAGAATAAAGAAAATATAAAACGAAAGAGGAAACGGAAAATAATCTGGTTCTTACCTCCGTTTTCATTGAACACTAAAACTAGAGTAGGGCATTGTTTTCTTAGCCTTCTAGACAAACATTTTCCAAGAACACATAGACTACATAAACTTTTTAATAGAAACACGGTGAAAGTTAGTTACTCGACAGCTCCATCAATAAAGTCGATAATATCCAAAGAACCAAAAAAGATAGATAACGCAGGCTGCTCTTGCAGGACCAAAAATAGCTGTCCATTGGAGGGTAATTGTAAAGCTGAATCCCTTGTCTATGAGGCCACAGTAACGGAACAATCCACAAATATACCGGAAATATATATAGGTATGACAAAAGGCCAATTTAAACAAAGATATTATGCACATATGAGCTCCTTTAGAGCTAAAACAAGGATGAATACAGCATTAGCTACCCGCGTGTGGGAGCTTAAAGAAAAAAATACACCCTTTTCCATAAAATGGAGAAAAATAGAGCATAGACCAGCCTACGTCCCGGAATTAAGTCAATGCTCACTCTGTAACGCAGAGAAATACCACATCCTCCGGTCAATTCATGACCCAAAAATAAAATGTTTAAATGTGAGGAGTGAAGCTTTGAAAAGTTGCATACATAGAAGGAAGGGTCTCCTAATAAATTGGATCAATGAAAAGAACAACACTTAGATGTTGTTTTATATATATATATATATATATATATAAGGAAAAAAAATTGTAAATACATAAATAATTAGTCGGTAAACTTGGATTTTAATCGCAATTATATTATAGATTTTTAATTAATGTCATATATATATATATATATTATATTTTATAAATGTAATTTATAATCTATTTCGAATTTAAAACTATAGAAAAATATAATAATGTTAATAAACTAGGGAAATCACTTAGGATAGATAAATACTCACTTCCCCAAACCTTGAAAGATTTGGGTTTTTAAAAAATAATTTTTAAACGTATTTCGAAATTTTTAAACGTGATTCGATATAATTAAAAATATATTTTTTAAAACTTTAAACGTATTTTTAGAAATTTTTAAATGTTCGATATAATTAAACGAATTTTTAAGTTTTTAACCGATACCAATACAGATTTTAAAGTTTTTATACATAAGGAAAGAGATTTTAAAATTAAATGGGGTTCAAATTAAAATCGATTCATATAAAAAAAACATTTTTTCGAAATTAGATCTTAAATTTAAATAATTCAAAGTTGAAAATTAGGTATTACATTACCCGATATATATATATATATATATATATATATATATATATATATATATATATATATATAAAAAGGGGGGGGATTAAACAAAACGAGATTTGAACGTGGATTCGCGAGGTATATATACTTCACACTTCCGGTTATAAGATAGACGAATATTGGCTGAAGAGAGCTCGATAAGGATACCTTAAACGGGCCTTATTATCGGGCTTGAAACCGACGGTACCAATGACCTGTCTCAACTAACAACTTTCTGTACACAAAATATATATATATATATATATATATTTATATATATATATATATATTTAAAGGGGGTAGAACAGTAGTCTAAAGAGCAGAATGGATTTATATGTGATAGTAAATTTACTAATTTAATTAAAATACAAGAAAAGAACAGTGCTCGTTGTAATTCAGATATATAATAAGCTCGATAGGCAAATATCCTAGGGCTAATCTAATATATAGTAATGTGATTGATAATTTAAAATTCAAATTAAAATTTAAAATTTTAAATTTGTTTCATAAGAAGGAACAACAGCAAAGCCAATAATTTGTACGATCGTTTCGGAAATGATGTTTTTATTGCGATAGACATTAAGTCATTGACAATAATTTTGACACATATATTTTTAAGAACAAATTCTCCTCATCAGCAAAAATATTGGGTGTTTTTTTATATATAAAAGACACCATCAATAAACCTAGCACTTTTTAAGTAAGGCAGATGTATCTTTTAATTGTTCGCCTTTTGAAAACCGTAATTATCGCCCATTAGCATTCATTTGGATGTTGAATGTACCTTATAAATATATATAATTTTGACACATATATATTTAAGAACAAAGTCTTCTCATCAGCAAAAATATTGGGTGTTTTTTTATATATAAAAGACACCATCAATAAACCTAGCATTTTTTAAGTAAGGCAGATGTATCTTTTAATTGTTCGCCTATTGAAAACCGTAATTATCGTCCATTAGCATTCATTTGGATGTTGAATGTACCTTATAAATATATATAATTTTGACACATATATATTTAAGAACAAAGTCTTCTCATCAGCAAAAATATTGGGTGTTTTTTTATATACAAAAGACACCATCAATAAACCTAGCATTTTTTAAGTAAGGCAGATGTATCTTTTAATTGTTCGCCTTTTGAAAACCGTAATTATCGTCCATTAGCATTCATTTGGATGTTGAATGTACCTTATAAATATATATAATTTTGACACATATATATTTAAGAACAAAGTCTTCTCATCAGCAAAAATATTGGGTGTTTTTTTATATACAAAAGACACCATCAATAAACCTAGCATTTTTTAAGTAAGGCAGATGTATCTTTTAATTGTTCGCCTTTTGAAAACCGTAATTATCGTCCATTAGCATTCATTTGGATGTTGAATGTACCTTATAAATATAGCAATAACTGCTAAAGAATAAAAATGTTAATTGGTTAGAAATTCTGTAGTAAAATGAAATGACAGCTTCAGAATAAAATTTGACAGCGTGTTAAATACTTTTGCATTTGATCTTTTGTAAATAAATATTTGTCAACCTAGTATATCTTCATTTCTTGCTTAGTTTTACTTTGATAATATCTGTTTAAAGATTGCGTGTAAATTTCATTCAAATTAACGCATTATTTCTTGAGAAATACGAAAGAAACAATGTACCAAGTACTTTTGCTACCCTCTGTATATATATATATATATATATATATATATATATATATATATATATATGTGTGTGTGTGTGTGTGTGTGTGTGTGTGTGTGTATATGTATATATATATATATGTATCACACTAATGAGATATTTCTATTATGATTTTATCGTGACCTTTTATCTAATTGGAATATTCATTTTGACAAGCGAGATTTTATTGTATGAAAATAGAATATGTTTCCACAAATATTAGATTTTAAAAAAAACATTTTAAAGTTTCCATTCGCAAGAGATTACGACTTTTTACTCTAGACGATTTACCTTTAATGTATCTTCAACCAATCTGGAACCCAATAACACCATCCTATTCTGTTCAAGGATTAATATTCTATTTGTTATTTCTATCTGTTATTTTTCACACGCACACACACACACACATATATATATATATATATGTGTGTATACATATATATATATATAGAGAGAGAGAGAGAGAGACAGACAGACAGACAGACAGAGACACAGAGAGAGCTTAATGTGTAAGAGGAAAAGAGAGAATTCAATTCCACAAGAGGAGACTTATCCGGCTAATGCCAAGCTCAACAATTATCATTGGAGCTTATGCAATAGGACAACAACAGTATGAAATGAAGTCACAAAACTTAAATTATTATTATTATTATTATTATTATTATTATTATTATTATTATTATTATTATTATTATTACTGTTATTATTATTATTATTATATTTATTAATTTTCTTCTTCTTCTTCTTCTTCTTCTTCTTCTTATTATTATTATTATTATTATTATTATTATTATTATCCCCGTCATTGCTACCATAATCGCTACCATTATCTTCATTTTCACTGTTATTAGCAACAACTTTGACTTTACTTTTATCACAACTATTGGTAATATTATTTTTAATGTTTATTTTTAATTTTGTCTTTATCTTTATTTTTATCTTCAATTTTACTTCTATTTTATTTTCATCTTTATTATTACTACTATTATTAAAATTTTCATTATTATCTCTCTCACTATTATAATTACCCTACTATTATTTGTTATATTTTTACTACTCTTATAAGTAGTAATAGTCTCCTTACTCTTCGACCTTGCCATCTATATGTATCCTTAACCTTTTGCATCAAGTTAAACGCGCCTATAGTCATTGCCATCCTAATCTCCGGCTGCCCACTTATAATCATACTCCCTATATGATAACAAAAGAACTTAAAAGTATTGCCGCATATAACCTTTCAATTTTACAACCTTGCATAACCCCACCCCCAATTATAAGCGATTTTATAGCCGCCATTTGCTGTTTAGGTTGCACCAGTCAAAAATACCACTCCATAGAAAATAGACACCCCACAAACCGTTAAAATAAATTAACACACATCAACAATACACCCCAAATTTAACCCTAATACACACACCCCTTTATCTGAACACTATGTTAATGACCATATATATTCTTATATATCATAATATATATAACAAGCTTCTCCTTAATTATTTAGAATTCAATAAAGCTTCCCTCAACATTCTATAATTCCTCTTAATCTTTTTCGTCCCTAATGAACACTACACTAGATGCCGCGTCTCCTACATGCTACCTAGCACCTTCTCTACTCTTCTGATGAGAAGCATTAGGCTTCGAAATGCCCTGGCATAAAGAGTCCTTTCAATCTCCCAAATTTTGCTTGTATTCCATTATTCAATAAATTATCCATTCTATATCTACCAATATATAGTTTTGTGACTTCATTTCATACTCTTGTTGTTCTATATATATATATATATATATATATATATATATATATATATATATATATATATATGCACATATATATATATATATATATATATATATTCCACTTCAATGTTCCTCTTTCATCTGTGCTATTTGACACTTATTATCATTACTACTAATACTTCCGCTACTTACACATTTTCTTTCTATGCTCTTTGTACTCTACTAGGAGTAGTAGTCTTCGAGTTGTAGTAGAAGTACTAGAAGCAATAGTAGTAGTAGTAGTAGTAGTAGTAGTAACTCTGACTACTTCTTTTCCTCATTCTTCCGTTTTATGCCCCGACTGCCACCATCATACGCCGACCGAGTGTTCTTATCTGTTGCCATGGACCCACTGACGTCAGAAAAGCGGATCAAAACGCATGCGCACATAAACCTACACCCATGACAGATTTTAAATTGAACGGAAGGACATGAGTGAGTCCGTAAATAAAATCTTTGAAAGAACCTCTTGCTTGAATTTGTCTAGGGTTTCTTAGCAACCGACCGTCTCCATCTTTCGTTATTCAACTCGCGAACTTTTTCTTGCTCTCGGGAAATAGAAAACTTAAACACAAAGGCGCCATTTATTGTGTGGAAAAACTAGAGTCCCTCCACTTGGTCCTAAGATGGAAGAATAAAAAAAGAAACATCAGCTCAGTCGAGAAATTCTTCCATTTCCCACATATATTATCTTAATCGGAAGTCCAGGTGCAGATCTCTTTAAGAACATCTCATTCACACAAAAAAAACACACACATATACACAGAGGAACACACACATACACACAGAGGAACACACACCTGCCCCCCATATATTTATATATATATATATATATATATATATATATATATATATATATATATATATATAGTGGAAATGGTAATTAATAAAAACTGAAGAAAGTGCTCAATACTGTTGTAGAGCAAATATTCGTTTTATTTTTTATTACCGTATCTTTTTGTTAAGTTACATTATTGTTTCAGCTACTTGGCCGTTTTTTTTTGCCGTCTGTAGCATCCTGTGTTTCTGTAAAAGTCTGAGGAAGCTACAGACGGCCAAAAAAAACGGCCAAGTAACTGAAACAATAATGTAACTTAACAGAAAGATACGGTAATAAAAAAGAAAACGTATATATATATATATATATATATATATATATATATATATATATATATATATATATGTGTGTGTGTATATATATATCTATATATATGTATATATATTCCCAACTGGCATTTAGGTAAAAATGCACTTTCGTATAAATAATTGAATTCATTCAAAAACAAAAGCAAATAAAAGAACATCTGCGCGAATCGCATATATCCAAACATCTACACCTGCCATCAACCTGCTTTGCTTGTATCCAGTTGCAAAGAAAAGTCCATAACAACTGGAAACATTACCATAAAAAACACTGTATTCCTAAATGGTCACCCATCTTAGTACTGACGAGGCTCAACGTCGCTTAACTTCAGGAATCTATCGATGTGACGATATTAGTTTTATATTAAGGTATATTACAGTGTATGTTGTAAGGTCTGTTGGTGCTAGGCAATGTTTTATTTTTAATTGTTAACAAAACAAGTAACAAAAACACTTTTTTGCAAATATTCCGATCGTAAGAGTTTAGGCTTCTAACCATGAGGTCCTGATTTCGAATCTTGCTAGATTCAGCCACTGATGAGTCGTAGACGACGAAACATGTGTCAGTGGATAATTACATTTTAAAAGCAATAAATGCTGCTCCCTATTTGGGGGTACCAAATTGGTCAAAGAGAAAATTATTATCAACTCGCTTTTAGGAAAAATGCACTCTCGTATGAATAAAAACAAATAAAATACATATATTAGGCGGGACTTTAGACCCCTGTAACAAATAGCAACAGTAAAACTTGTAGAATAAAAATGTATTTATCGCAATTTCTGCTGTATTCTCAAAAAGTTAAATTCATTTTTTTTTTTTACTCTTAGTAATGAATTTTCCAAAACTTCCTGGAAAAACTAAAGACGGGAAAAATCGCACCTGGTTTTATTACTACATTATTTAATGTAAACAATGCAAAGAGCGAAATATTTTATAATCTTTCAAATATCAAATAATTTATTTTAAAAATATCTACACTATATATAATCTGAAATAAAAAAGTAAGTTGCTGGAATCCATATTAAATAGAGAAATAGTCAACCACCTCAGCAGAAATAACCTTCTTAGTGATACGCAATATGGTTTCCGTTCTGCAAGATCTACCGCATGAGCTAACGGTTATATATCATAGGATTAGTGAATCTCTTGACAAAGGCTTCCTTTCCATGGCAATTGCTCTTGACATATCAAAGGCCTTCGACAAGGTATGGCATAAAGGCCTACTTCACAAGATCTCCAGCTACGGTATAACTGGAAATATTCTCTCATTAAATCATTTCTCTCTGATAGGCTCATAAGAGTAGTTGTTGATGGACAAAAATCCGAGACCTGTAGTATTAATGCTTGAGTCCCTCAAGCGTCCATCCTGGGCCCAACTCTCTTCTTGATCTACATCAATGACCTCCCTAAACACATACTTAAATCATTCGTTGACATCTATGCTGATGACACAACCATCTACATCAACACATCAAAGGCTGTAAATGACAAAGCTCTCTCTGATTCTCTCTCCTCTGATCTCGAACGAGTAGTTCAGATGGGGAAGACGTGGCTGGTTACCTTTAATGCATCTAAAACAAGATCCTATCTTTACATAATCAACGCTCTGATCCCCATATGACATCAGTTGAAATGGATGGCACCTCTCTAGGAGACGCCCCATGTTTTGACAAGCTTCTGAGCTTGACCTTCACTCCAGATCTGAAATGGAACACGTACATCAAGTCTGTTGCCAAGGTCGCTGGAAAGATGGTGGGATCCTTCTACCGCTCGAGAAGATATCTCACTACTAATGCAATTCTCTATCTTTATAAAAGCCAAGTACGTCCAAGGATGGAATACTGCTGCCATATCTGGGCAGGAGCTGCTAAAAACCACCTGGTGGCCGTGGTCACGTTCGGTAGAAGCGATGTATTTTTAGTCGTCCTTGCAAGCAATGAAGAACAGGCTCAAAGTGTTTCCACGAAAAGTGAGGATGGAGAGGTGCTCATAACACATCAAACAATGCTCGTTGAGAAGTTGCACGTGACAAGGCCTATAGATTTTGACTATACACCTAGAACTTTTTTTTAACTTAGTTACAATTGATCGGTTTGTATGCAAAGTGTTATTCATATCGATTTGAAAAAAAACTATGAAATGAGTTTGTCATTGTTCGAAGAGTTAGATCTCCAATAACAAATTATTCTAGGCCAGAAATAATTATGTGAGTAAGAAAAGCCTATCGTCTATATGTCAGGACCTTCATAACTCACCTCATCTTAAAGAGAGAGAAGGCATCTCCAAAAACTGAACAGGACGATAGATCACAATGACAAATAAAAAACCATCCTCAAAAAAGCATCGAATCTGTCAGTCTGATTCTGTAAGATAACAAAGATTTTAAGAGATCGATGCATAACGTGACCAGTTTAAATGATAATTTACGATTTATGTTATACTAGCATCAAGAGTTCCGGCTTTGCTCGGTCGTAAAATACGCTTAAATATGATATTTTAATTTGTCCAGATTCCGTATATATTATTATAGGGTCGTGATTTCAAAAGAAAAAAAATGAAGTATTTGAGTGCCATCTGCTAAAATCGAAACCGCAATATGACACGGATAGTAACAGATTAAAGATTAAAACTTGAAAATAAGCTTAGATGAATATATATATACAAAATGTATAAGAATCTGTTTTCAATTTTGACCAATCTTTGGCTACTTAAATTATTGTAACCGACTAAAGACCTACAGAAAAACGGTCTGTAAAAAATCCAATCATTTGAGACACTAGCGCCACTCTGCGACTTTTAGTTTCCGAAGTCATAGAGTTTGAAAATATGAAGACAGACAGAGAGACATACAGACAGACATATAGCCTTTTGTATATTAGATTTCATATTAATTACTCAGAAGCTGTTCTGATTGAATTTGCTTTTCAATTATAATTCTTTCCCGAAATTATTTTGCTGTGTCTCTCTTTCTGTCTGTGATGATACTTTAGCAACAGATTGAATGTGTCTTCGGTTGTACATAGAAAGTGCAAGTTAATCCTCGGAGTGAATTACAACAAAGTGATTTTGTAAGGAATAAATCGTTCATATCATCTGAAATGATCCGATGAAATAGGTCAGTAATTATACTCAACACAGTATCACAACAATTTTTTTTCTAGGCAAAAAACAGTTATGTGGGAGATATTTCGCTACTAATGCAATTCTCTATCTGTATAAAAGCCAAGTACATCCAAGGAGGAGTACTGCTGCCACATCTAGGCAAGAGCTGCTAAAAACAGCCTATCCTGCCTTGACAGAGTACAAAATAGACTTCGTGGCTTAGTGGGGGATGCCCTTTTCTCTTCCCTACAACCTCTCTCCCACAGAAGAGACGTTGCGAGCCTGTCTTTGTTTTATCGTTGTTTCCATGACAGGTGCTCGTCTGAGCTCCTACTCCTCGTCCCCTCGCCAATCTTTCACGAGAAACACCCGTTTAGCTGAAACTACTGTCAATAATTTTCCCCACTCTTTATCTGTGCCTATTTCCAAACGTAGATTCCATGAGCAAAGCTTCTTTCTTAGAACTGCACGCCAGTGGAACTCTCTGCCGCTTGCCTGTCTCCCACCTGACTACAATTTGGACGTCTTCAAGTCCAACATAAACAAACTCCTGGCAAACCGCCCCCTTGAGTAAGATACTCTATCAAAACTCCCAATACTAATAATTACTACAATACTATCTCATTAATTACTGTACACATAATAACCCTTATCCTTGAGTGGCCTTCGGGCCTTGATAATGGTGACTCCCATGTAAAAAAAAAATCTCAATGTCAGTAGTTACATAACTAACCCCTTTTTAAAGGGCTATAAGGCAAGGTTTTGGAAAATGGACCCCAAAGAACAGCGCAATACCATGCCTTATATTGTCAAACAATACAAGCCATCCTCAAATTGTATTCGATCTCGATCCCATCCTGATATGAAACTAACCTCGAAAGGTTTAAAAGAGATACGTAACATATTCAGTTTAAATTATAACATACAGCTATTCAGAACAATTCGAACTAAATTATTTTTTTAACCGAATTCGCCCCCGGATCTAAAGCATATTTGAATGTGTATTTCGTATTTTTTAAATACTAGCGGGGATTACACAGGGGAATAGTGCATATGTGATATATTGATGTTGGCATTCTGTATATGTTCAGCGTAAATGGAGATGCTCTGATATTATTGTAAATATGTTGTTAAAACTGCAAAGATATTTATCTAAGCTAACGGGGAAGCCCGGCAAGACCCGGCCGTAATGTACGGTTAAATATCATATTTTAATTAGCTTAAATATCATATTTCGTATATATTATTATAGAGTTAATGTCCTATCGATTTTTATATATTATAAAGCTGCGATTTAATATATATATATATATATATATATATATATATATATATATATATATATATATATATATACTACAATTGACTTTGTTGCTGTTCCTACTTATGAAACTGATTTTTAATTTGATTAAAATTTGATTTTTAAATTTTTACAAAATTTTTTTTTAATTTTTAAATTGTAAATCACATTACTTAATATTGAATTAGCTCTAGGACATTTAACTATCGAGCTTATTATATATCTAAATTACAACGAGCATTTCCTGTATTTTAATTAAACTAGTAATTTCACTGTTACATTGAAATACACTTAGCTCTTTAGACTATTATTCTAATCTCCTTTAAATTATATATATATATATATATATATATATATATATATATATGATTTAGGTGCACCAGCTTGAAACGAAACCGAAACCAAATTTTATAACAATATATATATATATATATATATATATATATATATATATATATATATAACAATTAAACGACAGTCACTCGGATGTAAGCGCAACACAGAGAATAAATAATAACACACACGCTATCCTATTAATATATAATTTTTTGATAAAATTATTTATAAAAAATAAATAACTTGAGTGCACGCAGCTATAATCGAAACTGAAACCAAAACTTATGAAGAATACTTGATAAAATAGTTTATTACAAGAAATGGTAGCCCATAACAATTAAATGACACATATTTAAGCGTGGCACAAAGCATAAATGAATAAGATACACGCTATCGTTTTAATGTATAGATAAATATCTTTATAAAAAAATAGATTACTGGAGTGCCATCGGCTATAATCGAAACTGGAACCAAAAAGAATCCTTGATAAAATTATTTATAAAAAAAATATATGACTTAGGTGCCAACCGCTATAATTGAAATCGAAACCTAAACTTATAAAGAATTCTTGGTAAAATTATTTATAAAAAATAAATAACGTGAGCACATTTAGCTATAATCGAAACCGAAACCAAAACTTATGATGAATTCTTTATAAATTTTTTTTTTACAAGAAATGGAAGTCCATACCAATTAAACGACTCGGATGTAAGCGTGGTCCTGGATATGACTTTAACTATATACAGTGGTGAGGCCCCAGCTTGTGGGCTTTGGGGAGTGTGGAGCCACCCTTTAATTACCATTGCTCCCGGATCCACTCTTACCCGGAGTGGTAGTACCTGTTAGAGTCCCAACTATGGGTATAATAGAAACCGACTTGAATACAACAAATATACTCTATTAAAAAATGTTCTTCAAAATCTTTGGATTCGGCATTAAATAACCTGAAAAGTGTTGATATGCCGTGAAACAAAAACAACTCACCAACCAGATGTAAGTGTGACACAGAAAATAACTAAATAACACAGTATTAATCGTATTAATATATAGATTCTTCAACTATGCTTTGTATAACAACAGAAAAAGATTGGAATCAACTTGACACAAAGTAAATATAAAACGCCGAAGGAAAACAAATGAGGAAAATAAGTCATAAGTCTCCATTACCTATTATAAACGATTCATGAAACGCAGCTGGCGATAAAGTGCCCGTTCGTAAGTTTTACAAATCTATTAGCAAGTAAATAAAGCTAACTACACATGCTGCGATTTGAACTTAGAAATCCATTAGGCCAATGAATTTACCCATGAACGGATCGCTACGTGGATTTAAATCTTGTTATTCGCAGTTCGAGGTTGACTCGGAGGAAAAGAAGAGTAATTGTGAATATTTCTTTTGTGGCGTTTCGACGCGGTTTCTTGTGGGTTTAAAATTAGGTTTATTTAACTAGCAATATATATGAGATGATTCGTATTTCAGCAAACCGGACTTATATAAATGACCAGAGAGTTTCGTTTATTCACTATGCAATTAAAGCGGTATTATAAAATGACGCGGTGAAATACAGGGAGATATCGGCAGGAATAACAGAGAGAGAGAGAGAGAGAGAGAGAGAGAGAGATAAACTGTGGGAGAGAGAAAGAGATTTTTTTCTTTACCATCTTCTCTCCACCTCCTCCTCCCTATATCCATATATCTCCACCAATGCCTATCTGAATCTGCTACCCCCCCACACACACAATACAATCTAATGTATTTTAACCTTCAAAACTGAAATATTGCTGATTCCCGTCTCCTTCCCAGTTATTATCTCCTACCCCTCCCCATTTTTCCTATTTCTTCTAAAACACGTCTCCCTAATACTAACAACCATTTCTGTAAGGTCTAACGAGACTGTTGGATCGTAATCATGGTCCACTATCCGAAACATCTGTAACCAAACAGATAAAACGGTAATACAAAATAAAACACATATTTGTTAAAATCGCCCTAAACTCTAGAGCCAAAACTGAAGAGCCAGTGCTCAAAACTACGAGATATTATAAAAAGGCTGACTGGGAAGACATCAGAGATCTTATCAGAGACGCCCCATGGGGAAATATTTTTTCTCTTCCTGCTGAACAGTGTGCAAACGAGACCACTGAATGGTTCAAAACTGCAAACGAAGCGCATGTTCCCATGCGGAAATTCTATTTGCTCTGCAATAGTATTGAGCACTCTCTTCAGGTTTTTACTAATTACCAGCTTTACCAAATATATATATATATATATATATATATATATATATATATATATATATATATATATATATAATTTACTTTAACTTTACCATCTTTGATCGTTTTGGTAAATTCAATTGTAATTTTCATTTTATTATATATATATATATATATATATATATATATATATATATATAATAAAATGAAAATTACAATTATATATATATATATATATAATAAAATGAAAATTACAATTGAATTTACCAAAACGATCCAAGATGGTAAAATTAAAGTAAATTATAAATATTAAAGAATTAATATTTATAAAATTATCTCAGCCAGATATAAAAGCTCGATAATCCCAAATAGGAAATAGAGCTTATAATATGAGCAAACAGTTAATGAAATATGTTAAAAAACACTTTTAAATGAGTTAAAAACATATTTAATCTGAAAATGAAGCACTAGATAAATGGATAGTCCTTAATCCGCGGAGTTCCATTAATGTGTAATCACCTTTTTCTTTACCATATTCCCTCTGCTTAACTTATTTTGTTTTCAAGTAAGATCTTTGACTTATTTGTTGTTTCATAAAATACTTCTGCATGCAAAATCCGATCCTGCATTTTGCTAATTCCTACCCTCTGATGAGAAGGAGAGTATTTCTTCGAAACTCCGCGTATTAAGGACTATCCATTTATCTAGTGTTTCCTTTTCAGATTAAATATGTTTTTAACTCATTTCAAAATGTTTTTTAACATATTTCATTAACTGTTTGCTCATATATATATATATATATATATATATATATATATATATATATATATATATATATATATATCCTAAGATGTCTGGCAATAACATAATTAAATTTCAAGCAACTACGGCAATTTTAAATGCCTGTACAAAAATGTCTGAAACCCTATTTAAGGAACTTCGTACACTTGAAGAAGATCGCAGCTAACATAGGTCGAAATGTTGTGTGAATAAACTTGTCGATGCTAACAGTACCCTTACGAATCCAAATACAAATTAATTTATGAGCTTTTACTGAATTTAAAGAAGAAGGAAAGGAGAAAACTAAATAGAATTACGTTAAAATTAATATTACATGCACAACTGGTGCCACGTTAAATTATAACCTGCTGTTTTAACGACAAGGCTAAACGTGCAAATGTCGTCAGCAAATTGATATCATTATCACGCGACCTTGGACAGTGCACCGTGTCCCTTCATTGCATTGCTTAACAAAGAGCTCAGAACTCAATTTTCGAATCAACTCGGAAATAATTCGATTGTTACGTCATTCCGTTAAGGTTAACGAATCACTTTTTTTTGGGGGGGGGTATCTATTTTGGTCAGGTTTTTATTTTTATTTTATTCATTTGTTATTATTTTTTGTAAATATGATCAGAGAAATATCACCTGCAAATTATTATCTGGAAAACAAATTAAAATTGCACGATTCGTTTAAATATTCTCTTGAAGCAATGAGAATTTAATTTGATAACCGGTTCATACATGCCATCAAAAAATGGCGGGACCATTTTTCATTGTAAATCTGTGTTTCAAAATACAGTACAGTGCATGTGGGTACTTTAACTGTTAAGATGGTAGGCGCTAGAGTGAACTCCAATCTTTGGTTCGCTTTGTAATGCATTCACGACTGACTCTCATCTTTCCATGCGTTTTCCATAGTATTTAATACTATTAATATAGTAGTTGTATACCGTTTCAAAGAAGTAAATTAGTATTTTAATGATCTTACACTGATACAGTAAACCCCTGAACTACGAATGCACTGAGATACGATCGTTGGAAATAGGATGATACATTTAATCTATATTTACACCCTAAGATACGACGCTTTCTTTAAGATACATTTTCAAAAGTCTCGCTACGTAAATAATAACAAAGGAAAAGTAAAATAAATAATCTATAATATAAATCTCACCTATCAGTTTAGATATATGCATGTATGTGTGTATATATATATATGTATATATATATATGTATGTATGTATGTATGTATGTATGTATGTATGTATGTATGTATGTATGTATGTATGGGTGTATAAATGTGTGTGTATGTATGCTTAATACTTTCGACAGAGGCAACGGATTTTCACAAGATCGGTATCGCTTCGGGGCTCGACCCTTCGGACGACAAATATCGAAAAATTGGCCCAAAATATTAATTACTTCACCCTCAACAAGGCACTTTTCTACAAAGAGGATCCGCTTTTTTTTCGCCGATATTTTCGACATTCATCCTATATTTTCGATTGACTAGTCTTAATTTTAACCTTCGCCACTTCCGGTTGGGCGATCGATGCAACAGCAAAGACGTCAAGTTTTTTTTTTTTTCACGTGCTTTTCCTCTTTGCGGTATGGGTTCGAGCCTGTCTGCCTAGTACAACATTTTTTTTTTGCTCAATACACGCCTCCAAACATTCGGGCAACGCCGGGCAACGCCGGGCACCCAGACTAGTACAAAAGTAAAAGTAAAAAGCATACAAAATGCAAAAGAAAAGTGGCTGTCCCTCTGTATGCATGTGTTTATCAAAGAAAAGGTTATGCTGTTTTAGCCTTCTCTCTCTCTCTCTCTCTCTCTCTCTCTCTCTCTCTCTCTCTCTCTTTGCTAACCTTCGTTAGACGCTCCGCCCTGTCCCCATGGTAAGGATTTGTCAAAATTTTATTCTTCTCTATTAAATCTCTCTGTTACATTAAGACTTAAATATTAAGCGTATACTAAGTTCATTTATTTGTTTTAATTGTATGCATCCCCTATGCCAGCACTTCCCTGGGCGCTAAGTAGAAATCTATTTCTCATTGTTTTTTACCATTTATTATTCGTATTCCTGTTTGTTTGTTTATTTATAAGTTGATTAATATATACAAAAATCCATTAGTTTATCTAATTATTCATTCCTATATATACTATGATTCTTTCAAAATATAAGATTAAAGAGTTGACGTCATTTGCATATTACATTAAGGAAAATCAACTTTATTAAATAGCGGTGTATTAGTTATAGTTTATAGTGAGATAATTATTTCAAGTTTCCTATTTAAGTTTATTATTTAAATTTGATTTATACGGGTAACATGTTTAATTTAATTTATTTTATGGACATCGATTTTTTTATGAATCGGTTTGATTTAATTCCCTTAGGCACGAACGGTGTTCTTTGTTGTTGTTGTTGTTGTTGTTGTTGTTGTTGTTGTTGTTGTTGTTGTTGTTGTTGTTGTTGTTGTTGTTGTTGTTGTTGTTGTTGTTGTTGTTGTTGTTGTTGTTTTTGTTGTTGTTGTTGTTGTTGTCGTTGTCGTTGTTGTTGTTGTTGTTGTTGTTGTTGTTGTTGTTGTTGTTGTTGTTGTTGTTGTTTTCTTTTTCGGCGGATATTAAAACTAAAAACTTTCAATCATTATTTTTTGAATTAGTTTAAATAAAATAATTTACGTGATTTCGAAATTAACGTTGTGGTCCAGAGAATTTTTATTTTAAAATAAACAAACAATTCAATTCACCTACGATTCTTTTTTTTAAAGAAAAGCAAATAAAAATTTCATTTACGTTTTTTACCATTTTTTTTTTCACATTTTTTGACATCGTAACTGTTTTTTTTCTTTTAATAACGCAATAATAAAAATATTTTTCATAGCATAAACATTCGGTTAACACAAATTCTACTTTGGTATTTTTGAAACTGAATTATATACAGTTTGTTTTCGTTGCAACAGACCGTAAAGGAAGATCTTTCTAGACTGAGGTAGCATAAAAGAAATTCGCTTAAACTGGAATATAATCATAAACATGTGCTCAATATCCGGAGAATAACTTCTCTTCGTAGCCCTTCTGCCGAACTATTTAATGGAGAGTTTGTTACGTACTTCTTTTTTCGGGGGAGGGGGGATTACATTTTCGTGTTTTCATTCGTTCTTTTATTTTGGAAATTTTTGTTGGGGTAACGATATAATAATAAAAAAAACTGCTTAATATTCTTAGTATAGCAGGGGTCCAAACCGAACTTCATGTCGACTCTGCCAACGCTGGGTAGCCATGCCAGTTATATATATAAATGGGTGTGTGATTTACTGCGGTATTAATCTTTCTTTAGTAATTATTGAGTGAAATTTAAGCATAATTTGAGCTTTTCAAGTCAATTTCTTACGCTTTGAATTGATAGAATCTGTTTCTTTTAATTACATGGAAATATTTTTTGAGATACGTTTTTTTTCGAAATAGGTTGGCGGTTATGGAACAAATTACATTCGTAGTAGTGCATTTTCATACTCTTTACATAAAACCTAAAGATAGTAAGTCAAGTACGATAATCATTAGGCGAGCTTGACACGATCTTTAAAAAGTGGTTTCAACCCTACTTATTCTTAACGTAAGAAATCTGTCATGTGAACGATTCATGCATGCGCATTCCTGGAACAGTTGGCAAACAGGTAAAAATCCAATGTCCACTAACATACCAAATGTTCTAATTTTGACCACATAACAATCTTTTTTTCCAGATGAAATCCAATTGTCTGAATACCATCTATACGAAATTTCAAGTCTGTAGATCAAACATTCATCACATACATGTTCTCACTTTTATAGATATATTAGCAGTTCAGCCCGGCTTTGTTCAGGGTCTATGTACTGTTCATAACTTTATGCGCATATGTATATATATATATATATATATATATATATATATATATATATATATATATATTAAAATGTTTGACTCATGTCCAGGTAACCTACATCTAAAATTTCAAGTTTTGGACCCAAACTTGGTGAAGGAATTTGGTAGAGTCTGCAAAGGTCAACTGTGTCAACTTTGACCTCTTGGAAGCCAAATTCTCGCCCAAAAACTCATTAAAAAGCTTACTGCATGTCTGAGTACCCTTTATGTAAAATTTCAAATGTTTAGACCCAAAATTGGCTAAATTGTTTGCTAGAGAGAGCAAAGGTCAAACCTTTTGCAATTTGACTCCTTGGCAGCCAAATTTTCAGCCAAAAATCGATTAAAAAGCTTGCCCTATGTATGCATTCTTAGTTTTACTTGCGGTCAGTATAAGACTAACTTACAAACTGAAAAAGCAGTTCGTCAGAGAAATAGTGAAGCCTATCCTTGTTTATAGTGTTACAACTTGGACACCCACTAAAATCTTTGAAAAAAAGCTAGACAACATATACACCCGTATGCTACGAGCAGTGTTAAATAGCTTTTGACAAGATGATCCCACAAAGCAGCAACTTTATGGTTACCTACCTGTCATGTTTACTAACATCAGGAGGCGACGTCTACGATTTGCCGGTCACTTCCAGAGGAGCAAGTAAGAGCTAATAAGAAATGCATTGCTGTGGATTCCACATAACGGGTGCACATGACGCCAACTGTGATCCTGAAGATCTGAGGCAGCTGGTGGAAGACAGGGAAATCTAAAAGAGAGAAGGAGAGGAAGGGAGAGAATCAAATTGGTCTAGACAAGGAGCCCAACCAAGTTATAAAAAGGATAGATGTTCATACTATTCTGAACTAATGCTTCTTTATCATTTGACATTTGTATTTTCATGCTAATTATATTCACTATTTTCACGATAGTTCAAACTTACTTTTTACATTATCTTGGACGTAAATGGCTACTATTTAGTGAAGAGGTGGAATTTTGTTATAAACGGATTTGTCAGAGTTTGTTTAGTAATATGCCAAGGAAAGATTAAAAGATGTTGGTTTACATTACATTTAAACTTCTGTACATCAGTACAGTCAAGGAAGAAAGTAGCAGGAAGGGAATTCCAAAGTCTAGGTGTTCGAGGGAAGAAAGTATTAGAGTTGAAAGCTTTCTGGCATCTCCGAACTTCAACAGTGAAAGGATGGGATTTGTCGGCGATATGTACATCGAGGGGCTCAAGTGCAACGAGTTCATCAGAGCATAGTGCGCTCAAGATCTACAGCTGCGGCGATGGGACATGTGTTGGAGCTTAGTTGACAAATAGGGACCTATTGGATTGAAAACTCCTTTGGGGGCACTATCCAAGATGGAGAGTTTAGTGGTAGATGCACCAGCCAAGATGTAGCAACAACCCTCCATGTATGGGCGAATAGTGGTCTTGTAGACGTACAGTATATTCTCAGGTGCGAGTAGTAATCTAGTTCGATAGAGGTCACCCATCTTCTTTGCAGCAGTCTTCGCAATGTAATCAATGAATTTGTTCCAGTTCATGTCGCCCGTGAATATTAGAGCAAGGAGTCTGAAGGAAGAATCCTCAGGTAGGGGGGGATGTTAGATAGATATATAGGGTAAGGGAGGCGATACTTTCATAATATTCATACTAGTATTTTTAAGCTACTAAACTTGGTATTTCGTAAAATTTGAAAGTAATTTTTCATACTTTTTACCTTCATCACGCAGTATTTTACCACCATTTTTAAATAGAAGTTTGATCGCTATAAACCGTTACATAAATGGAAAATTATTTTGCTTTTCTTGAAATGACGTTGGATTTTTCTTTCAAAAAGACGTTTCTTCTAAGTAGGCTACATAAACGAGGCTTGACTTATTAGGAAAATACTTTGGTACTAGTAAGACCCGTGGAAATTTCACGAAATTATATATTTACTCAACAAATATGATTTTATAAAGCTGATATTTTTACTAGAGTGCGCAAAAATGAGTATTTTTTATTGACAGAAAAAAAATAATTACACGCATATGGAATTGTCTTCTGTTTTCCTGCTTTCACTGACTACAATATGGTTGCCTTCAAGTTTAACGTAAACAAATCTTTAATGAGCCGTTCCATATAAGTTAACAAATTTACCGAATTTTCATTACTAAAGATCACTTTATTGTCCAATTGTCTACTGTACACTCTTTTAACCTTATCCTCAAGTGGCCTCTTGGCCTTGATAAGTGGTGATGCCTTTATAAAAAGAATGTCCTTCTGGTTGTTGTTTATGAAACTAGTCAAGTTAAATTCCTAAAACATCATTAAACCATTTTTGTTTTTTTAATTGCGTTTTTCTCTTTTTAAAACTAATCTTATTCATTTACATTAGTACTTAGAGCAAAAAAAAAATGACCGCAAGAAAATTCATTTAGGAAAATTTAAATTCAAACGAAAACTGGAGTTTTCAATGAAATATAATTATTCAATACCGGTCATAGACTTTAAAAGCCGGATTAATCTGAATAAAATGCAAATTAATCAACTGAAGAATGAGGTTTATAAAATATAAAAATATCCAATAGCAGGAAATAGAAATAGAAAAAATCTTCCAGAGTGAAAGTACAATTAAAACTGATAAGAGCAAAAATGATAACAGTTATATGAACTGAAAACAATTAAATGAATGCATAAATGAAAAAAAAAAACTGCCAAAAATCATAGAAAAAGAAAAAAACATAGATAAGAGCAAAGGATGAGGTATAAAAACCATGTAGATGATGGAAATCGCTGCAGACAAGACATAAAGCCACTTGATGTAAGGAGCTAATAATATCATTCTCACTAAGGTAAGGTACGTTTTTGGCTTTCGTTTCGAAAAGCCCAACAAGAAAGTGGGAGCGAAGAACTCAGCGAGGAAGAGAGTTTTACAAGTTTGTAGTTCTTGGAATAATGTTTATGACAATTATGTCGAAACAAGTAAGTAGATTGGGACGAGCATACTACCAAGTCAAACGAACTGGAACAAAGGAAGTAGGAAATAGATTCGACAATTCTAACAAAGAACACGTACAATAAGACTATTTATAGACAAAAATGAGACATGCAATTTGAAGTCTTTGACAGAAATTGTCCATAGAAGGATAAGGATGAGGCCGATCGAATTACTATTACATTTTCCTCCTATTTGTTGCTAGACAGTTTTTTAGGTTTTAAGCAGCTTTTATTTGCACGTCTATGGATACTAATAGAAACGTAATACATAATCAGCCATATTCAATAACCTTACCTGATTTAAATTCAAATCTTCAAATTAGCATGTCAAACAAATACCGATAATTACCAAAGCCAACAACATTAGGAAAATGTCTCCAAGCCTTTAACCTTGCAGTGTAAATTTGTTACATAACGTGTCTATACCGTCATAATTATGTATGTATATTATATGAGCCGTGTCGTCTTAGTGTCTTACATGCAGACACGAATGCATGCCTATAAATGTATTGCATGTAGTATGTCATTTAACGTATCACGTTGAGATGTGTCAATGTTTTAGTGTGCGAGTGAATGTTTAACACAAAGAACAGTTCAATAACAAGATGAATAATCATAACGGCTTAATTACGGTTTTCGTACACCAGGAATAAACATGGCACACAGATAAAAGGGATAAAGAAATCGTTGCATAACGATTTCTTTGTTCTCCGGCGGTTGACAATCGACTTGAACACTGCAAGAAAGATCATCCACTTTCCAATGTGTCTTGCAGTAAAACACAACGAAAACTAAAGCTGCATTACCTAAAAGTACTTCTTTAAAACTCCCCAGCTTTACGTTTACAGGGAACATGAGTTGAATCAGATACATTGAGAGCATTTCCAAGGCCGTTGCGAGGAAACTGGTCTCTCTCTCTCTCTTTCCCTCTCTCTCTCTCTCTCTCTCTCTTTCCCCCTCTCTCTCTATCTATCTCCTTCTCTCCACTGTGCTAGAAAGGTGCATACGCTTGAAAGTATCCTGTACCTCTAAAAGGTCACCATTAGCCCTTGTATTTAGTATTGTTGTCACATTTGGACTGGTGCATCTGCTAGCAGTCTCTCGCTCCTGGACAAGGTCCAAAATAGAGTTGCCAACCTAATAGGTCCTGAACTGTCATCTAAGCTTCAGTCTCGGTCCCATCGACGAAATGTTGCATCCCTCTGCCTGTTCCACAAGTATTTTCATGGTGAACTACAAGTCCTTTACCCCCTCGACGTATATACCCCCGACAAACGCGACAATTAGCAAAATCCCACCCTTATACAGTAGAGATCGTGTAGATGTAATAAAGCCTTCTACTCTAATAGTTTCTGCCTCAGAGCTGCTAGACTTTGAAACTCCCTTCCGAGTTCCTTTTTTTCCCAACTGTACTGACATGCAGAAGTTAAAGTATAAGATGAAAAGACATCTTGTTGCTCAGCTTCCTGCATAGTACCTTTGCAACTTATCTCCCAGATATTATCCTCCTACATCAAAGTGACACTATGCTTAGTTGGGTTGAAAATAAAATAATAAAAAAACTCTCGTTATATTTCGAGTGTAACTTTATTTTCTGGATGCATATCATTTGGAGTCGCTTTTTGAAGTTGTTTTGATAGTGTTTAACATAGTGTCCTTAACATCCTCTTGGTTTCCTAGGACGCGAAGTGACGACCTATTACTTGGCGAATCTCTCAGCATCTAGAAGTAAGCTCTTTCCTTCGGTCCAGTCATTAACCTTGTAAAATATAAATATTTGTTTGTTTTAAAATTTAATTTTATCATTGTCATTTGTGTTCCACTTATCGTTTGTTTGTTTACATTTGCTCCAAATACGTAACCTTCCTTTGTTTTAAACATTCAATTTACTTTTACTACTATTATTATTATTATTATTATTATTATTATTATTATCATTTCTACGGCCTTTCCCTTATCTGTCAAATGTTTCATTTGTAACCATCTGACAAAGCCGTGAAAACAACATGGATGAACTACCTAACGCACTCAATTCTTCTAAATCATTTCTCTCTGATAGATTCATAAGAGTAGTAGTTGATGGGCAGAAATCAGAAGCTCACAGTATTAATGCTGGAGTCACTCAGGGTTCCATCCTGGGTCCAACTCTCTTCCTGATCTACGTTAATGATCTTCCAAATCACATCTTTACATCATTCACAGACATTTATGCTGATGACACTACTATCTATGGTAGCACATCTAAGACCGTAAACGATCAAGTTCTCTCCGAGTCTCTCTCCTCTGATCTTGAGTAGTACAATCCGGAAAGAGGTTGCTTGTTACTTTTAATGCATCTAAAACCAAGCTTTATCTTCATATCATAAACGTTCTCATGCCCATCTGGCATCAATTGAAATGAATGACTCGTTTTGGGGAGGTCTTATGTTTTGACAGCTTCTGGACTTGACCTTTACTTCTAATCTGAAATGAAACACATACATTGGCCAAGACCGCTGGAAAAAATGGTGGGTTCCTTCCAGTAGATATTTCACTGCTGGTGCAATTCTCTATCTATATAAGAGTCTGGTACGTTCAAAGATGAAGTACTGTTGCTACATCTGGGCAGGAGCTGCTAGAAAGGACTTATCCTGCTTTGATAGGGTTCAAAATAGACTTCGTAGCCACGTAGAGGATGTCTTTTTCTCTTCCCTGCAACCTCTTTCTCACAGAAGAGATGTTGCGAGTTTGTCTCTGCTTTATCCTTATTTTCATGGGAAGCACTCGGCCGAGCTCCAATCTATGGTCACCCTCGCCAAATTTTCACAAGGAACACCCGTCTAGCAGAAAACACTATCAATAATTTCCCCCACTCTTAATCTGTATCTAAAACTAAACGTAGATTCCATGAGCAAAGCTTCTTTCTTAGAACTGCACGCCTATGGAACTGTTTTCCGTTTTCCTGCTTTCCAGCTGACTACAATATGGTTGTCTTCAAGTCTAACGTAAACAAGTTTTTGATGAGACATTCTATATAAGTTAACAAATTTACCGAATTTCCATTACTACCGATTACTATATTGTCCAATTGTCTACTGTACACTTTTTAACTATTATCCTCGAGTTGCTTCTTAGCCTTGATAGTGGTGATGCCTTTGTAAAAAAAAACGAAGTAAAACTTTATTAGTTTTTATAACTATGTATTCTTTCTATATTGTTTCTTCTCTCCTCTCTATTTCTGTATTAAGTATAAAAAAGGTACTCAAATAAATAGTTTTGGGATCACAATATGCTCCTTAATAATAATAAAAACAGCATCATTATGCATAATAATATGAACTATAGATCAATATGAACAATTCTTGTCTTGTTTGGAAAAAAAAAGATTATTCGCAAACCATTCAATAGTTTCACATTAATCATATGTTTTTATACTTGGTATTGGTTTCCCTAGTATCTTTCTGGTTAGAACCATTTTTAGAAGGTGATCGGATGTTTACAAGATTATTACGTTGATGATGGCAACATCCTAAGTGCAAATATTTCTGCGGAATGAACTGGATCAAAATTTGACAAAAGCAGGTTCAATCCATGCCATTAATCACTTAGCTACGGTCATCTCTCCCCAAGTCTAAGTTTACTAGCATATCGATGATATAATAAGCTATACGATGTCTAAAAAGACAGAGAGATAAAAGAGAGAATCGAACTATAAGTTTCTTCTTGAGAAATTTCGTTGTCTTTGGTGGTGAATAACACTATATCCGATGGTCGTTCTAGAAGTAAAGTGTCCTTTTTTTACTGAAAAAGTTTAAGAACTACAAAGACAGGTTTGGTACTATTAAAACGAGTGACATTTTGTGCTTCACAATTTGTTTTTCTACATAGCCCCTACCATTCTCAATTTAATTTTGACAGCGATAAACGATAACTTTGCATATTGGTGTGCGCTTTGTTATACGAAGGTCGTTCTAACCGTAAATATTCCTATACTTTTATCTCAAAAGGTGGAAGAAATACGAAGACATGAGAGATACCATATAAACGAGCGCCCTTTTGCGCTCCGGAATTTATTCTTCTACGTAGTCACAGCTATTCGGAATGCACTTGTGCCTGGAATTCAATGACGCAGCTCTGCTTCTGACGAGCGTCCATAAAAGGCAGTTTTTTTTTCTTAGAGTCTAACAACGTAAATATCTGCAACACAGTGACATCAGTACCTAAGTTCAGTCATCGTAACAAATAACATTGCAATTTGCAATTCCCTTCGATACATCAGGTCGCGATAAAAAATAGGAGACATTACATATGACATGCCACTCGTACAAGCGTAGATTTTCTTCAGTTCGTCTTTTTTCTTTCTTTCTTTCTTTCTTTCTCTCTTTCTTCTACGCCATTAGTGCAAATAAGAAATGTTCTCATTAAGTGTTAATAAGACGACAAATAGCGCGGACTCGATCTAATTGCTTCGCTATCTGCACGTAAATAAATGAGGAGAGGGGTGGGTTGAGATGCAAATGTTCCGGCGCGGACGTGAATACTGCACGCCCGTCCGCGCTTGCATTTAATCGGACGACAACACGGACTGACATCCTGCGCGGTGACTTCTTCGAAGAGTAACGAGTACAACATGAAAACCAAATAGAAAACAGACGACACAGAAAACAAAAGGAATAATGTGCAGTTGAGAAAGAGTAAAACGTAGGAATCACAATGAGAAATAAATGTTATTTGTTTGTGACGCTTGTCAGTATAAGACAGTATCTTTGTAATTGTCTTTGTAATTGTTGTTGTAAAAGTGTAAGATGCCTCTCTTGAACCAGTATCATTAAAATAAGCGCCATATATATATATATATATATATATATATATATATATATATATATATATATATACTAGCAAAAGTACTCGTCGTTGACTGGGTTCGAAAACAGGCTACACAAAATGGACTCTGATTTATTAAAGTATGATAGGTTATGAAAAGGACGGGTTGTAAAGAGATAGCTGCAAATTTGGGGGTATCAAACCCAAAGCAAAATATGATGAAAGTAAAAATAAAATAGATACACCCCATAATTTATCATACCATACCTGTTCACACTGAAACACTTATCACAATATTCTGTGGATCTATATTAAAACCCTTCTTAAACTCTGTGAGATATTTCCATTCTATGGAGGTCAGTCGCGAACGAACACCCCATAATTTTATTATACCATATTTTTTTCAAACTGAAACATAATTATCAAAGTATACTTACGCAGATAGATATGAACAGTCTTTATTAAAGTTTGTGCCTATTTCCATTCTATGGAGGACAGGCGCGAACGCATACCCCACAATTTCATTATACCATCCCTATTTAAGTTAAAACATACTTATCAAAGAATTCTTATGTACATGTATATCAAAAACACTTGTAAACTTTTCTTTTTTTTAATTTTTTAATTTTTTATTTCCATATTTTGTGGATCAGGCGCGAACCCATACCCCACAATTTTAATGAACCACTGTTCTGCCAGATCAAACATACCCATTCCGGTGTCTCGATACATCTTCTATCATGATATGTAATCAGTTTTCTAAAATAGTCAACCATATGGGAGCCTATTCGTGACCAGACACACACACACACACACACATTCAGCTTTATATTATAGATATATATAAAATTATAAAACTCAAATGACCTGTAAGAGTGATTTAACCTTCTTCCCGGTTTACGACAGCCGCTTGCGCATGCGCGCATAAATATTAATCCATAACAACGTAAACAAAAACAAATCGCTTCCTTTGCAGATTTTGACGTGCGCACTGAAATATTAACGTTATTATTTCGAAATCATTATTTACCATGGGAAGAGTGGGAGTGTTTTGCAACTATTCTTTATTACAACTATACTGTCGCTATTTTCTTACAACTAAACAACTTTAACCCGTTGACAAACATAAGAACAATTGTAGTAAAGCCAAGACTACTACTACTACTACTACTACTACTACTACTACTACTACTCTCTATCCGTCTCTTACAAAGCTCAAAAATTAATACAATTATTTATTAACAAAAATAGATTACTGGAGTGCCATCAGAGCTAGATTCGAAACAGAAACCAAAACTTATGAAGAATTCTTAGTAAAATTATTATAGCAAAATAGATGACTTAAGTGCCATCAGCTATAATCGAAACCGAAGCCAAAACTTATAAAGAATTCTTGGTAAACTTACGTATTGCAAGAAATCGAAGTCCATAACAATTAAACGACAGTCATTCATAATCTATAGATTATAATGCAACTGTATGTTAATGTTATTAATTATCTATTTTTTTTATTACTTTAACATAATTTTTCACTATATTACCATGGCACATGTAGACGCTCTACGGAGTGTTAGTTTTCGTTCCCCTCTCTTTATTAATTTCCAGGCGAAGCGATAATGCAGTTTGTTACTTATGAATCCGAATCGATAATGTTTTATTGAAAGTGAATGCAGCTTATACTTCATATTAAATTTATGTATAAATCAATTTTTCCTATTGTAAGCTTGTGTACGTTAAGTTAGAATTAGCTCAATGGTTATGGAAACGATGTATAAAAGCTTAAGGAGAGTTTAGGTTATTAAAACAACTTTGAGATACGTTTCAATAGAAACTGTATTAGTAATAAGTAGGTCTCTAACAACAGCATATTTTTTCATTGTCTGTATTTTTGAGAGAAGGTGTTTTCATTTATTGAGTTCACATGGTCTAGGAGAGCCTGGGCGTCTTTCTGGTGGGGCCAGATTATGAAGGTGTCATCAACGAATCTTAGTCACATGGTTGGCTTTAAGGGAGCTGAACCTAAGGACATGTCTTCAAAGTATTCCATGTATATGTTCGCCATCACTGGTGATAATGGCGAGCCCATAGCAAGCCCCTCCTCTTGTCTATATAGGTCAGTACCCATTCTGAAGTAGGTTGTTTCTATGCAGAATGTCAGCATTTCCATTAAGTTTGGCAATGGTACACATGTGCGCTCTTCTATGGCGAGGTCCGCAGCTAGTTTGTCTTGAATTACTGCCTCACTAGTTGGGACTTTAGTGAACAGGCTAACCATATCTAGACTTACCATTTGGTTTGTACTGATGGGTGCTCCCTAGATCAGTTCCGTGAAGTGGGCAGAATTCTTTACATGTGTTGCTGACTTGCCTGCTAATGGGTTTATTATATCCACAAGGTACCTGCTCAGTGGGTGGCATGCTGAGCCTCGGCAGCTCACTATGGGTCTGATTGGAATACCGTCTTTGTGTATCTTGGGGAGATACAAAACACCTGATGAAGGCCGGAGGGCAAAACGACCGAAACGTTGTGACTATAATAACCAAGATGAGGAAGTCAGTCCGACAATCTCAATAAAATTCTTTTCATTCTTTTGACTCTAGAGTAAATATCCGACACAGGCACAATTAATCAACCGAAGACCACATCACTCTATCTAAAAGGAGATCAACGGATACACACTTACGGGTCAAAACGATGAAAATAATATGCTGTTGCCATAACCTAAGTAATAAGACAAGAGGGTGCGCATGAATAAATGAGAAAGGGGGTGAGGACTAGATGAAAAGGCATTGAATGTTTACTTATATAGCACACCCTGAAACGAAGTTGCTGTCATATAGAATAGGCGTTCCAAAATAAAGCCGCCTATGTTACATCTAGGCCACATAAAGAAGAAGAGATTGCAAACTGTGAGCTGGTGCATTCATGACTTGATAATTTAATCTCTCTGTTGTCAGTGATGAACTGCGTGAGACTCTTTTTAAAAAACAGCCTCTGTCATTGACGTGCGTCAGAAACAAAAATGTGTGATTGAATTGCTGACAAAATTATATTAAGAATGGTGGTACTATGTAGAAAAATGAATTCTCACGAACAAACTGTCGCTCTTTTGGATGCTACTACTTCCGTCTTTGTATCGCTTAAGCTTTCTGGGTAAAAAAATAGGAAGCCTTACTTTTGGAACAACTCTTGAACATTGCGTAATGCTTATATGCACTGTCTTAAGATGAATAAGATGTTCCTTTTTAGTTTAGTTTGGTTTAGTTATGGTTTGGTTTAGTTTTGGTTTGGTTTTGGTTTGGTTTTGTTTTGGTTTGGTTTTGGCTTGGTTTAGTTTGGTTTAGTTTTAGTTTGGTTTAGCATTTTAGTGATCGAAATAAGTAACATAATTAACATATACTGCAATATCTTTTGTGTGGATCATTTTAATTTCAACTAGTTACTTTGCAGTAGACAACATAGCGTACGAGTTAGACTAGATGACTGTTTTCTATGCGATCGAGTATCGCTTGTCTAGTTTCACTAAAATGTAGCAATACAGTGAAACAGTCTGTGATACACACACACACACACACACATATATATATATATATATATATAAAGTAGTAGCTTTTGTGTGTGTACAACTCCCAATGACAAAAGAAATATAAATGCCAAACGTGTGTACACTTATCCTGGTCAAGAAATATTAATGCCCCATGTTAGGATACTTCTGTCAAAGGAGAGATTATATTGTATATGGACTTTCAATACATAGCATTCTTCGAACCACATTTACATTATGGATTACGGTCATTAACATATCACATTAAATTAGATCTATTTAAATAATTATCTCAGTGACATTACTGATTCCACGTACTTTGTTTCAACTGTACTAATTAAAAAAATTATTATTATTCAGTTTATTTAAATTTCAAGTTATATTTGATTTAACTGATTTTATCTGAAATCTGAAACCGTTTTATTTTCAAACCAAAAACCAGAAACCAAAAGGGGAATAACCGTGATAGTTTAATCGAAACGGAGCACGTCATTAAATATTTGTTTTCATTTCGAAATATTATTCTAAGCTGAATTATTATTTTTATTTTTAATTCGGAGAAATTTTTTTCGTGTATTCTTAATTTTTAAGTAACCTTTTTTATTTTTTAGAGAAAAATAATTAAAACTAACGTCCTCATTTATTTGCATCCTCATGAGGGCAGAGTTAGTCAGAGACACATGTGAACAAAATCCATCATCCTCTGCTCTTTTTGTTTATAAAATTTAATCGGTGTTGCCCAAGATTTATTATAATAATTATACCATAGCAAGTGTGTTTAATTGCCTGCGAAACAGATTTTCTTTATAATTTATTTAATATCTTAAATTATAAATGCTCAATTTTTACGCCGTGACCCAGCGTCGTTCAAACCCTAGAAAAAAATGGTCAATGTCAAGTTTCTTTCCAACTCCTCAAAAAACTTGAAAATGACAATTTTAATCGTTTTCGATGGTGCTGAAAATGAATATCACATTTAAATTTGGGGCAGATAAGTAGTTTTCATGATATGAAAAATTACTTTTTCAAAAAGTGGGGGAACACTTTCCTATATAAATTTAACGTAAAATGGGCACCCACTTTCTAACCACCTAATCATTTCTTCATATCATAAAACAATTTAACTGTGATATTCGTTTTCAGCACCACCGAAAACCGGCGCTGTTTTTTTACTAAGAGATTTGTTTATGTTTTCATACTTTAGGATGTAAATAATACTGTCAGTAAGCTTACACGAGCAGTTTACAAAAGTTTTTTTGTTTGTTTTTTTTTAGGTGGGTATTCAATTATAGAAATTGCATAGTTTTTACTAGGTGCTCCTGTACTTTACTTAACCGCCTCCTCATGTAAACAGAATTTTTTTTGGAATGTTAAACTGCAGAGGCACCTGTTAATAACTATACAAGTTCTATAATAAAAAAAAGAACGAGAAACAAAAGTATGCTTTTGTAAACTTACTAAAAGCATCATTAGCGTCCTAAATCATGAGATGAACAATGAACGCATCTCTTAGTAAAAAAGAAACAGCGCCAATTTTTGGGAGTGCTGAAAACGAATATCACAGTTAAATTTGTTTTATGATATGAAGGAATTAATCCCAAACAATGGATTGATAGCAACAAATGGTGTAGTTTATTGATAAAATACACTATTTGTTGCTATCAATCTATTCCTTGATGTCTTGGTTTATGTTAAAACAATATATGAATGCTCAATTATGAAATATGATAATTTCGTAGCTTACAGTTTAAGTCGTCTTCTTTTTTTTTTTTTTTTTGCTTAAAATGTATTGGTATATCAACGATTACTGAATTTTCAATTATATAAACCCAGTAAAATTCGGAATACTACAAATAAGACCATATATATATATATATATATATATATATATATATATATATATATGTGGTCTTATTTGTAATATTATATATATATATATGTGTGTGTGTGTGTGTGTGTGTGTGTGTGTGTGTGTGTGTGTACGTGTACAGGGAAATGGAGCTAGAGAGCAAGTTTCCAGACTTTTTTTCGTATGGGTACCTTTATTCATAGTACACACATGAAACTCTAGGGCCCTTCGAAGTAATCTCCCCCGGGGAAATGCACTTGCTGTGCCGTTTCATCAACTTCTCGAATACCTCCTAGAAGTCCTTTTCTCAGTGTGTTAATGACTCTCGTCATAGCCTCTTCATCTGCTCACTTGTCTTATAACGACAGCTTCTACTGTTTTTTCCTGAGCTTAGGGAATAGTCAAAAGTTACAGGAGGTAATGTCTGGACTATAAAGAAGGTGAGAAAGTGTCTTCATACCCACTTTGGTCAAATAGTCTGTGACAAGGATGGAGCATCCTTTGGACAAAGTTCGCCAAAATCTTCCGCATCTTTTGATTCTTGCGAATAATGGTTTGTACATTTCCCACACTTGCATAAAACTGTGAACTTATTATCTTTATAGACACATGACGGTCCTTATCCATGAAATTCTTTATTAGACTAATTCTAGAGTTGTAAGCTATGTTTAGTTTCAAAATAGTTTCCGATGTTTGGGTGTTCTACACAAGTCCCGGAGGTGACTGGTTCTCAGTAGACAGTTCTCGAGTTGGAATCTACAGAGCAAAATATGCTTCCCGTGTTGACACGAAGAAAACATATATGAAAAGGACGGGTTGTAAAGAGATAGCTGCAAATTTGGGGGTATCAAACCCAAAGCAAAATATGATGAAAGTAAAAATAAAATAGATACACCCCATAATTTATTATACCATACCTGTTCACACTGAAACACTTATCACAATATTCTGTGGATCTATATTAAAAAATAACTTGTTAAACTTTGTGACATATTTCCATTCTATTGAGGGCAGGCGCGAACGAACACCCCATAATTTTATTATACCATTTTTCTTCAAACTGAAACATAATTATCAAAGTATACTTACGCAGATCGATATGAAAAGTCTTTACTAAAGTTTGTGCTTATTTCCATTCTATGAAGGGGAGGCGCGAACGCAGACCCCACAATCTTATTATACCATCCCTATTAAAGTTAAATATACTTATCAAAGTATTATTATGTACATCTATATCAAAAACACTTGTAAAAGTTTTTTTTTTAATTTTTAATTTTTTTATTTCTATATTTTGTGAAACAGGCGCGTACGCAGACCCCACAAATTTAATGAATTATCATTATGCCAGATCAAACATATCCATTCCTGTCTCTCGGTACATCTTCTATCATTATATGTGATAGTTTTTTTTATAATAGTCAACCATATAGGAGCCTATTCGTGACCAAACACACGCACAGACGTTCAGCTTTATATTATAAGTATACTAGTAAACCCCCAGCGTTGCTTGGTCGTAAAAACGCATAAATATTATATTTTAATCCATACAGAAACTGAGACATGTGCAAGCGAGTATTATGTTTTTTTCTAAAAAAAATTCACTTCCTGTAAGTAAAAAAAACAAAAACACTAGAGTTAATATCGAAACCAAAACCTTAAAAGAGTGAGTCAAGTATGAGTCACGTTCGGCCATGATGACACGCTTTTTAAAAAGTGTTTTCAAACCGACTTATATTTAAATTAGAAAGATGTAATGTGAACCATTCACGCATATGTAGTCGTAGAATAGTTAGCAAACAGATAAAAATCAGACGACTACCACGTGCCAAATTTTCAATTTGACTCCTTAGTAGTCTTTTTCCGGATGACAATTGATTAAAACGTTTTCCACATATCTTAATGCTCTATATACTAAATTTTAACTCTGTAGGTTAAAAAGTCGTTGAGTATATAGGTTGAGAAGTGTCTTACCTGTACACACATTCTCATATATATATATATATATATATATATATATATATATATATATATTATGATCTTTACAATTCAGTTTCTGCACGATTTAAAACGATATTTTGAGAAATATGGAACAGCATCTCAAAAATAGAAAACAGCACTTAAAATAAAAAACGAAAAATTATTAATAGTTACAGGCCAGAAAAATGCTTAAAGAATTCCAAGTTACTTTTTTAAGTAATTTCTTCTACGGCTTGTGTTTCAAGTTGCTATAGTGGCGCCGAGTGTCTTTAAAAGGAAACCTTTCAGAATTGTCTGAGCATGCGCATTAATTGTAAAAAAAAGAAACAATAAAACTTTGATCCAAATAAAAGCATCGTCACAAACGATATTATAATGTGATTTTATTAACTTAAAAGAATCTTTTCACACTGTCATGGAAGACGTAATGGCGCGTCAATGGCCTAGTTAAAAAAAAATATGCGTGAAGGCTACACAAATGCAGAAGACGAACTAAATCACAAACACATGTATTGTTTATAAGTAGTTCATCCCTTTTTCTTCAAATAAGCTTTATCGAATTCCTAAACAATTTTTAAGGATCTTCGTACGGAACTACTTTTTCTCTAGGTCATATTACAGAGCGATGAAGAAAGAATCAGATTTAAACCGATGTGCTTAGGGCTAGGCCTAGGGTTAGGATTATGGGCTTGGGTTAGGGTTGGGTTAAGGTTAGGGTTGGAGTTATTGTTAGGGTTGGGGGTATTGTTAGGGTTAGGATTTAAGAATAGAGTAAAAGTTAGATTAAGGATTAAGGGTTGAAGGTAAGGATTCGGGTTTAGGGTTAAGCTTAAGGTTAGATCTAAGTTTAGCGTTAATGTAAGATTAAGGATTTTAGCTTAGGATCAGTATCTAGGATTAATATTAGGGGTAAGGTTACGGTAAGGGTTAAGGTATGGATTGGCTTTAGGAGTAAGGATTATGGTTGGATTTAGGACTAAGCGTTAGAATCAGGGTTAAATTTAGGGCTGAGGTATGGATTAAGTGTTAGGGTTAGGATAAAGCTTGAGGAATAGGGTTTGGGTTCAGTTAAGGATTGGGATTAAGTGTTAGAGTTAGGATTTTGGTTAGTGTTCAGGTCAAGGTTCGGATCAAGGGTTCAAGTATAAGTTAGTTTTATTTCTTATTTATTCTTCTACCTAATTCTCCTAATATCGCAATCACTGTTTAAATATGGGTTTAAGTAATAATTTTGAATTTTCTAGATATATTGCTGATTGATTTCTGTTTATCATTTTCTTATAAGCACTATTGTCTAATGCCATGCAAGAAAAACGAATATACACAGATCTAAAGTTATATTAAAAATAATCTTCACTCTGTAGTTGAATGATATAACATCAATGTCACGTTATTTTATTAAAACAAAGCTTCATTTCTTCAAGAATCACAAATAATTAGTCACTGATTGCCATAGATAATCGCACTCTTGCTGTTTATCAATCATTTAAATTACTTCAACTATCATTTACAGGTAATATGAACTATCATTTACAGGTAATATGAACTATCATTTACAGGTAATATGAACTATCATTTACAGGTAATATGAACTATCATTTACAGGTAATATGAACTATCATTTACAGGTAATATGAACTATCATTTACAGGTAATATGAACTATCATTTACAGGTAATATGAACTATCATTTACAGGTAATATGAACTATCATTTACAGGTAATATGAACTATCATTTACAGGTAATATGAACTATCATTTACAGGTAATATGAACTATCATTTACAGGTAATATGAACTATCATTTACAGGTAATATGAACTATCATTTACAGGTAATATGAACTATCATTTACAGGTAATATGAATTATCATTTGCAGGTAATATGAATTATCATTTACAGGTAATATGAATTATCATTTACAGGTAATATGAACTATCATTTACAGGTAATATGAACTATCATTTACAGGTAATATGAACTATAATTTACAGGTAATATGAACTATAATTTACAGGTAATATGAACTATCATTTACAGGTAATATGAACTATCATTTACAGGTAATATGAACTATAATTTACAGGTAATATGAACTATCATTTACAGGTAATATGAACTATCATTTACAGGTAATATGAACTATCATTTACAGGTAATATGAACTATCATTTACAGGTAATATGAACTATCATTTACAGGTAATATGAACTATCATTTACAGGTAATATGAACTATCATTTACAGGTAATATGAACTATAATTTACAGGTAATATGAACTATCATTTACAGGTAATATGAACTATCATTTACAGGTAATATGAACTATAATTTACAGGTAATATGAACTATCATTTACAGGTAATATGAACTATCATTTACAGGTAATATGAACTATCATTTACAGGTAATATGAACTATCATTTACAGGTAATATGAACTATCATTTACAGGTAATATGAACTATCATTTACAGGTAATATGAACTATCATTTACAGGTAATATGAACTATCATTTACAGGTAATATGAATTATCATTTGCAGGTAATATGAATTATCATTTACAGGTAATATGAATTATCATTTACAGGTAATATGAACTATCATTTACAGGTAATATGAACTATCATTTACAGGTAATATGAACTGTAATTTACAGGTAATATGAACTATCATTTACAGGTAATATGAATTATCATTTACAGGTAATATGAACTATCATTTACAGGTAATATGAATTATCATTTACAGGTAATATGAACTATCATTTACAGGTAATATGAACTATCATTTACAGGTAATATGAACTATCATTTACAGGTAATATGAACTATCATTTACGGGTAATATGAACTATCATTTACAGGTAATATGAACTATCATTTACAGGTAATATGAACTATCATTTACAGGTAATATGAACTATCATTTACAGATAATATGAATTATCATTTACAGGTAATATGAATTATCATTTACAGTTAATATGAACTATCATTTACAGGTAATATGAACTATCATTTACAGGTAATATGAATTATCATTTACAGGTAATATGAACTATCATTTACAGGTAATATGATTTATCATTTACAGGTAATATGAACTATCATTTACAGGTAATATGAACTATCATTTACAGGTAATATGAACTATCATTTACAGGTAATGTGAACTATCATTTACATGTAATATGAACTATAATTTACAGGTAATATGAACTATCATTTACAGGTAATATGAATTATCATTTACAGGTTATATGAATTATCGTTTACAGGTAATATGAATTATCATTTACAGGTAATATGAACTATAATTTACAGGTAATATGAACTATCATTTACAGGTAATATGAACTATCATTTACAGGTAATATGAATTATCATTTACAGGTTATATGAATTATCGTTTACAGGTAATATGAACTATCATTTGCAGGTAATATGAATTATCATTTACAGGTAATATGAATTATCATTTACAGGTAATATGAACTATCATTTACAGGTAATATGAACTATAATTTATAGGTAATATGAACTATCATTTACAGGTAATATGAATTATCATTTACAGGTAATATCAACTATCATTTACAGGTAATATGAACTATCATTTACAGGTAATATGAACTATCATTTACAGGTAATATGAACTATAATTTACAGGTAATATGAACTATCATTTACAGGTAATATGAATTATCATTTACAGGTAATATGAACTATCATTTACAGGTAATATGAATTATCATTTACAGGTAATATGAACTATCATTTACAGGTAATATGAACTATCATTTACAGGTAATATGAACTATCATTTACAGGTAATATGAACTATCATTTACAGGTAATATGAATTATCATTTACAGGTAATATGAATTATCATTTACAGGTAATATGAACTATCATTTACAGGTAATATGAATTGGGACAAATACATAGAAAAGATTGGCAAGCCTTCTACAAAAAGGAAGACTCCTTATACCGCGCTAAAAATGTATCTCACAGCATTTTATATTACTACAAAGCATCTATTGGTCCATGCATGGAATGTTGTTGCCAAATATGGTCGTCTGCATCAATCACTAGTCTCTATTTAACATAATCTAAATAAGGGTCTCAATCTAATGTCATGCACTCTCGATTTAATCTCTGTTTCTTCGCTTCATTGTCTCATCCTTGTATATTTTACAAGTACTTTAATGGAATGTGCTCAGACGAACTCAGCACAAGTGGCCCACGACTAAATACTCCCGATTAACCGGAAAATAGAAAAAATCCCACGTTTCTCCTGTAGAGTTTCACTGATATTGAAGACATCTTTCCATATGCAATAATATGCAGAAGTTAAATATAATGTGAACAAACATCGCACTGCTTAACAATCCTCTTTAGATTGTCCATGTAGTCATAGTACTTAATTCATCATAATTGTTTACGTTTCTGTAGCAATGCGTTTTGTTGTGTGTCAATGGAAGTATAAATTATATTACACTATAAAGATGTCATTGTTGTCTTGTCGGGTGATGATTCTATCAGACCTTAGAGACAACTCCATCTAGCTAACAAACCCAATGGCTAGCCAACCACACAACTTCCTTTTTGGATTTCCCGTTACAGACTAACTTCTTATTCTGATTGCTCCTGGCTTACGTGTCTCTTACGTCAGCCAGAGTGGGCAATCTTATTTGTCACGCAAGCTACGTCATTGTTTACTAAACCAAATCCCAAACGACTTTTGTTTATTCTTTTCTACTGTTCATTACATTTTACATTCCACGGTTAAATATTTAAAGATTTAACATAAATATTTTAACTAACATTCTTTTCTTTTTAAACATTTTTATGAATAGATTTTTAACATAAATAATTTAACAATTAATCATAATAATCGTTCTGACCCTTGGCACTGCCCGCCACAACATTACACAGATACTACGCTGTTATTGAACCCAATATGCCACCAGATCGCGACCGATTTTCAGCCTATTAAACCTTATGAACCTCACCGCCTAATTATTGGTTTGTTATGATGGATGTGTTTCTGTTCGAATTCACAAATATACCGCCAGTTGTAATTTATCAATGGCCTTTTCACTAAAACCAGCTGGCACAACATAAATCCAACTCTCCGACCCTTTTACAACCCTATTATCTTCACTGAGGTTATCGGCCCCCACGACCGCTTTAATTTCTTCTGCGTCTTCTCTTACCTGAGCGCGACATCGGGATAGAGGAAGAGGGGGTGGCTCTGCTTTAGCATTCTTTTATAATTCTGATGACACCATACTTTCCACCTACCACGGACAAAATCATCGACGCGTGCGTCGTTCTAAGGAACCTCACCCACCTTCTAAACTTCGCGAACGCCCCTACCCCCGCCTACTACTATTGACAAAGCCTTGGGTTAAGCTGATTTACAGCAAGGCCTGTGTACTTAGGCGCAGTAATCCTAGCACAAGCTTTCATTTTCCATTACAGTAAGATCGCCCCCTTACCCTCACCCCATAAAGGTTCATCGTTTTATTTCATTCTAAGATTCTGTATCTTTCACATGACGTAATAGTTTTATATACGCTACCAGTTAAAAAGGTTAAAACGTTATTGAAAACTTAATGTCTTTGTATTCTACTATCAAGGTATAGTTATCGAAATCATATATAACTACACAATAATAATAATAATAATAATAATAATAATAATAATAATAATAATAACCGCAGCACAAGATAACTCGATAAGAACCAACCACAGCAAATCAAAGATCGATGAAACACAAGAAAACAGCAAATGAAAACCCTGTGGACAAAGAGACGAAATAATAAACCATATAGTAAGTGAATGCAGCAAACTTGCCCAAACGGAATACAAGAATAGACACGATTAAGTGGAAAGGGCAATACACTAGTAATTATGCAAACAACTACATCACGAAGGCACAGACAAATGGTACAAACATAAGTCGGCAACAGTACTTGAAAACGAGAATCACAAAAGCCTTATGGGATATGGACATAGAAACTAATAAACCCATCCAAGCAAGAACACCAGATGTCGTAATAATTAACAAGAAAGAAAAATCCTGTTAAATCGTAGACTTTGCTGTTCCAGCTGACAACAGGGTAAATATCAAAGAAAAGGAGAAACGGAGCAAATACACAGAGCTAGCCAGAGAGCTGAAAGGGATATGGAAAATGAACAAAATCAAAATAATACCAATAATATTAGGAGCACTAGGAACAATACCGAAAATTTTTGAAAAAAGAATGGGAGAAATTGGAATCAAAGAAATGACTGGAAAAATACAACGAACAACAATACTCAAAAGTAGAGAATAACACACACGAACCACAGGCGCAGACCACACAAACTGCTACAGACATAAAACATGAAGCGCTACATGGAATCAAGAACATTGAAGCTGCATACCTATAAGTTCTTTTACCCCCGCCCCCATCCATCCATTACCACATCACTGCCCCCCAAAAAGTTAAACCAAATAACCAAGTAGTCAAGGAGGAAGGAAAGCCGAGGAGTGACTACTGATCAGACCTCAACTATATAACTGCAAAGAGAACTGGGACCTTGGGGAGGCTTATTGCCATTCAAATTTCAGTAACGACCAATGGCCACTGCCAACAAGAAATCAATGGAAATCAGCTGTTGCGATAATGCAAATTTATTTGCAAATGGTATCGAAAGAGGTGGGGAGTACTGGAAAATCTGGGGAGACTTGTTGCCACTCAGCTTCCAGGGAACGCCACAGGCTGTATTCCATGAGACCTTTGATAACCTGTGTTAAAGCTCCTTACTAGCCAATATAATAATGATAATAATAATTATATTAATAATAATAATAATAATAATAATAATAATAATAATGATAATAATAATAATAATGATAATAATGATAATAATGATAATAATAATAATGCACGATCTATTATACATAGACAAAAGGATTCTGCGGGAGGTCAAAACTAGACAACAGAACCTAGCTATGGGATGGATAAATTATACGAAAGCATATGATAGAATCCCGCAAGCATGGATAATAGAATGCCTGAGAATGTACAAAATAACAGGTAATATAATCAATCTGATAGAAAAGGCAATGAGAACATGGAGACGTGAACAGACAACTGATGGACAATACATAACTGTAGTCCAAATACAAAGAGGGATCTTCCAAGGTGATTCTCTATCACCATTACGCCATGATGATTCTGAACAACATCCTAAGAAACTGGCAAGCCGGATACAAATTCTCTAACACAAAAGTAAGTTTGGACCACCTAATGTATGTGGATGACCTGAAACAGTTTGCAAAACAAACACAGAACTAGAAACACTGATAAACACCACTAGAATCTTTAGCCAGGATATCCAAATGAAATTCGGTATGGAAAAGTAGAAACAACAGAAAGTATAGTACCGCCAAATCAAACAGAAATTGGGGGAACATGACATATACAAATACCAAATGAGCTTGCGTCACACGCTGCTATTATTCTCAACGTTGGATCATAGTGTGTCAAAAAATCTGAAGTTAACATCTCTTTGATCATCTCAAACGCCTTCCAGTACCAGACTTTCTTTCTTCAGCAGTTCATTTAGTGGGGCGCGCAAATCATGCATATTCTTGATGTAGACTGGATAGAAATTAGCCAGGCCCAGAAAGCTTTGTAGTGCTTGCATGTTATTGGGAGAAAGAATGCTCTTAATGGCTTCCGCCCTCTCAGGATCGAGGTGTCCACCATCTTCATCAATAATGTGACCTAAGTAACGTATTTCCTTCATCAGTCACACTTTGCTTCTTTTACTTTCAAACCGAAACTTTGAATTCTTTCAAAAACTTCCTGTATGTGTTTTCGGTACTCCTCTGTGGCTATTACAATATCATCCAAGTAGGCGGAAGCGAAATCGAAGTTACCCAGCATGGTTTCCATGAACTGCTGAAACATCGCAGGTGCGACCTTGACTCCGAAACCTAACCTTTCAAACTTGTAGAGTCCCCTGTGTGTATTTATACAGAGGGGGTTTTAACATTCCGCCTCGACGGGAATCTACAAGTATGCGTCGCTTAAATCCACCTTAAAAATAATTTACAACCATTTAATTTGTTGAATATCTCCTCTGGTGTGGGGAGTGGATAGTAAGAATTTTTGAGTGATGCGTTAAGACCCGTGGAGAAATCCGCACATACACGAATCTGGTTTGTTTTCTTGGTCACTGCTGCGTACTTTCGATAGTATACCAGCCTCTTCTAGCCGATTCAAGTCTTTGTCGATTTTCTCCGTGGCTGCGAATAGGACGTTTCGTTACTTCTTGAAAACGGCAGTGTTTTCTTTTAGTTCGAATCTTGCTATAGCCTTTGTACATTTTCCTAGTCCTGGTGAGAATACTTCTGGAAATTCTTTTTTTTTAACTCGTCCTTCAGTTGTTGCGCCTATGTAGACGAATCTTCTACGCTCTGACAGAATTTATTCATAGGTTGATCCCACAATTCGAATCGCTCCATCCAATCAGTACCGAACTGGTTTTCGGATGTCCTATGTACATATACTTTCACTTTTTTAGCAACACCATTTAAAGTCACCGGGAGTGTGAGCTCTCCCTCAAATTCCCTTTACCGCCTGTCACAGCTCGAGCTAATTTGTTCGTCTTCTGCATCGTTGGTTTCCTTAGCCTTTTTCACGACTTAAAGTTAATTATGGAACGTCTGGTCCGAAAACCAATTGTAGATGCACAGTTTTATTTGCGATGTTAGCTGTGACATTTGCGCCGGTTCTTATCCGAATCCAAGTCGGATCTTGTCTGTCGGACGGTGTTCTTGACCTTGTTCTTCCTGCACTGGATCGCTTTGTGGCCCTTCCTGCCACATTCGTTGCAGTAATTATCTTTGTAAAAACATTGACCCGACCAATGTTTCCTGCCGCAGTGATAGCACGGGATTGTAGGGGATCCGGGTCTTGTGACTGGGTTGTACTTAATAGGTGTAGCCTGAGTTTTTTTACTTCCAACTTTGCTTTTTCGGGGTGAGTATTTTCCGGTCTGAAGGTCGTCCTTCTAATGAATGTTGGGCCTGACTCCTCGACGTGTCTCGAGTTGTCCCTTACGCAGACTATCCATTGACAATCCTCGGGCAAATTCGGGAGGGTGAGGCCCTGTTCGCTCTCAAGTCCAGAGAGAACACGTCATCTAATCTCAGCGTTTTTGGATGAGACTAGACCCTGCGCAAAAATTAAACACTTGAAGTCATCTGCCGATAAGTCAGACGGGCAGAAATCATCGCAGCGATTATTTACCACGAACACGATCATCTTTAGTTAATTGTTACGTGTAAATATATGTATGCAGATCTTCTACATGATTTATACTTGTGTAATATTTGCGTAAAAAGTATATAGTAAATCTCTTTCTTTATATATACATTTATGTATGCGTATATACAAAGAATATTTTTTAAATTGCCTACCAAACTCCTCTGTCGTATTTTGATCTACAAAACATGAACCTTCATGTATAGGGTAATCAAACACATGCAAAACTTTATATTTCGGTTTTAGCCGGGGAAAAGCTGTTCAAAAGTGTCAAGATGAAAGAAATGAACATTTTCAGATTAATGTCAAATGCATGCCTAACGTAATAGCTGTTGCTTCATGCTTTAATTTTTAGCCTGGCAGCAAACATCTCTTCAGAGCGCAGGTATTATCGTCAAAGGAAAAAGTAAATTGTAAGGTAAACATTTTGGTTTCGATTCTCTCTTGTGGTGCACGAGTCATTTTTTTTTTTTTAGCTTTTTAAATCATTACTACATATTGGGTCCAATATAATATAATAAATACGAAATCTGCATTAATCAAAATATCATATCCAAGTGTATTTTACGACCGGACAATGTCAGATGGCCTTTTAGTACATAATGAAATCCGACGATATGGAAAATAGATTGGAGGTGGAAGGACCTGAACGCTCAAGGTTTCGCCCGATTTATGCGGGCTTTTTCAAGAGGGATGGTCAAGGACCTAAAAACTCAACGTTTCGTCCGTTTTAAGTGGGCTTTTTCAAGAGGGATGATCCTTCCACGTCAATGACCATCTCTCTTGAAAAAGCCCGCATAAATCGGGCGAAACGTTGAGTGTTCAATCTATTTTTCATGAATATATATATATATATATATATATATATATATATATATATATATATATATATATATATATATAACTCAAATGATCTTGGAACGATGTACGTAACCCACTTTCCGGTTTATGACATCTGGTTGCACATGCGCGCATGACCTGCGCATCGAAATATTAACGTTATTATTTCGAAATTATTATTTAACATGGGAAGAGTGGAGTTTAAAATAAATTAATCGTAATATAGAATAGAACGATGTAAAAAAAAAAGCAGATATATACACAATTTGAATTTAACTATAATAAATATTATAGTATCTGTTCAGTGCACATTTACTTATAATATGGCCAACTACTTATAATAATATAAAAATAATCAATTATAATAAACAGATCGACTCATGGAAATCTATCTATATTCTTTTTTTTTTATTTTAATATACTTTCATAGAAATAGTTCTGTTATGTCAAAAAAAACTATTTTCCTTACGTCACAAGTGTCACGCTCATACATGAATCCCATAGCTAATATTACATACTGACCAAACGGGTCACGCGTAATCTAGTATATATATATATATATATATATATATATATATATATATATGTATATATTCATATGCGTGTGTACATATGCATACATGAAACGATATCTTTAACTGTACAATGCAAGTGAAAATGCTGAAACAATTACCTCTTTATTTTTTAATATAAAAATTGATTCGTATTATTTGCAGACGTCTGACTACAGTTTTATCGTGAGTGTTATTTTCTCAATATTTCAGGCTTCTCTGAATGCGTCTTTTCGAAGATTTATCTTTTCATCGGTATCGGGAATCTTTCTCTCGAACTACGCAATTTTTTCTGCCTAACTTTGCACGGAATTTTAAACGAGATACTTTATCTAACTCGCAAGGGTAAAGTTCTCTCGTTTCGTCAGCGATGACTTGGTAGTATTCCTAAGTAACCAGCAATTGTATTCTGAGTGTCGCGCTCAAAGGGTATACTTTTATAACTGAATTTTACTTAACTTTATAAACTACGTTATGAGTTTGACAGAAAGATTCGCGAGTTTGACAAGATATACCCGGAGAAAGTCGGAGGTTACACTGACGTAAACCTTGTCAAAATAACACTAAAAATGAGAATATTAGTCAGAAACATCCGTTTATTCTACTTTTATTTTACTTGTGGATAAAAGACTAGATTAAATACATATAAACTATATCCAAGGTACGACAGTGAGGACCAATCTATATGAGACATGATGCTGTAGAAATATATTCTTTATTTTAAATTTTCAAATATATATTGCTAATGAATTTATGCAAGTACCACTGATGTTTTCATTTACCTAATAACTAGCCATTTTTATTTCAGCTAAAGTTATTAAGAAATATTGGTTAGATTAGTGTATATTGTACTCTTATTATATAAGTATTTTTGAAAAATTTGTGAATCAGTACAACACTGAAAGCTTTTCGAGTTCATTACGAGTGAGGGCGGCATTATGTTGTTCCAGATAGAAAATCAATACAGTGATGGGTTGATAATTTCGTATCTACAAGTTCGGCACTTGAACTGCTCGAACGCCAGACAGTATTCAAGCTGTGAGACTTTGTGTTACCCAGTCTCCTACACGTTTAGCTCGCAAACATGCTTTGGCCTTAGGATTTTCTGATCCCACTCTCAATAACATATATGACGGGAAAACAAATGAACACATATCCAAGGAAATGGCAGAAACACTAGAGGATGACCTCCAATCTGTTGTGGAATGGGGACAAAAATGGATGGTCACATTCAATGTTGCTAAGACTAAGCTTGTTTCCTTCAATAACTACAAGAAACCTTCTCTACCACCAATAGCAATGGCCAAGAACACATTGCCTGAAAGTACTTCTTTTAAACTCCTTGGCCTAAAGTTTACAGGGAATATGAACTGGAATCGATACATTGAGAGCATTGCCAAGGCTGCTGCAAGGAAAATTGGCTCCCTCTACCGTGCTAGAAAACTACTTACGCCTGACAGTATCCTATACCTCTATAAGGCAACCATTCGCACATGTATGGAGTATTGTTGTCACACCTAGGCTGGTGCATCTGCTGCTTGTCTCTCGCTCATGGACAGGGTTCAAAAGAGAGTCGCCAACCTGATGTCCTGAACTGTCATCTAGGCTCCAGCCTCTGTCCCATCGACGAGATGTTGCATCCCTCTGCTTGTTCTACAAATACTTTAATGGTGAATGCTCTGACGAACTGCAAACACTTGTACCTCCTCGACGTAACTACCCCCGACAAACACGACAAGCTACTAAGTCTCATCCCTTTACAGTAGAGATCCTTAGGTGCAAGAAAGCCTTTTACTCCAATAGTTTCTTCCCCAGAACTGTAGGTCTTTGGAACTCCTTTCCGGGATCTGCGCTCCCAATTGTACTGATATGCAGAAGTTCAAGTGTAATGTGAACAAACATCTTTCTACTCATCTCCCTTCATAACACCCCTGCAAATTAAGTCCCTGATAGTAGCCCCCTGCTTCAAAGTGGCACTGTGCTTTGTTTGGGGTGAAAATTGAATTAAAAAAAAGAAGAATTCTACAGACTGATATGCAGTTCCATTCATACTAAGTAAAGATTGCTTAGAAACTCCACGATCGTAACTGGGATCGCATCTATGTATGTGGGGGATATTTGCGCCACACAATGTATTTAGGTGAACAGAATATATTTATGAATGTAAAATGTTATCATTTAATTATTCAAGGATATATCCGATCTGTTGGGTGAAAACTTATTTTATTTTTTTTTTGTTACATTTTCACCCCAAACAAGGCATATTGCCACTTTGATGTAGGGGGCTAATATCAGGAACATAAGCTACAAGGGTACTATGTGGGGAGTTGGGCAGAAAGATATCGGTTTACGTTACACTTGAACTTCTGCATGTCAGTAGAGTTGGGGAAGCAGTGGCCTGGAAAGGAATTCCAAAGTCTAGCGGTTCTGGGGAAGAAACCACTGGATTAGAAGGCTCTCTTACATCTAGGGATCTCAACTGTGAAGAGGTGGGATTTTGCTGCTTGTCGGGTCTGTCGGCGGTATTTACGTCGAGGGGGTGCAAGTGCTTGCAGTTCGTCGGAGAATTAACCGTTGAAGTACTTGTAGAACAGGCAGAACGATGCTACATTTGTTACAGAGAGAGAGAGAGGTGAGTAAACGTGGAGTGTAGACACGTTTACCAGAACCGAAGGTCAGCTGACGTGTGTAGAAGAAGAACCCACACAGGCCGATTTCACTTCCACCTTCTGCAGGACCTCTGGGGAAAGTGAAATAAAAAAAAACTATAAACTAATTCCTTGTCTTGGAGTGATTGAATCTTCATCCAAAACAGGTATCAAGTCTCCCTCTAGGATGAGAAATTTCCAGATGGTCCAACATCGAAGAAGCAGAGGTAGGTTCTAAAAATACATGTCACACACACGATTCCCTTTATGATAATCAAACACACAACCATTTATATTAGAGACAATTATACGCACACGGAATTCTTTTATGTTATACACCAAACGTAAATGGTGCCCCTCAATGATAACCCTATGTATAAAATGTTCAATTTGGTGCCGTGATGGGACAGAGGCTGAAGCTTAGATGACAGTTCAGGACGTATCAGGTTTGCGACTCTCTTTTGAACCTTGTCTAGGAGTGAGAGACTAGTAGCAGATACACCAGCCCAAATATGAGATCAATACTCCATACATGGGCGAATGGTGGCCTTATAGGGGTACAGGATATTTTCGGGCGTTAGTAGCTTTCTAGCACGGTAGAGAGAACCTACCTTTTTCGCAGCGGTCCTGGTAATGCTCTCAATGTAATTTTTCCAACTCATGTTTCCTGTGTACGTTAGGCCGAGGAGTTTAAAAGATGTACTTTCAGATAAAGAGTCTTTGGCCATTGCTTTTGGTGGTAGAAAGGGTTTCTTGTAGTTATTGAAGGAAACAAGTTTAGTCTTGGCAGCATTGAATGTGACCATCCATTTTTTATATAGTCCTCGGCGAAAAATGCATTAAATAGTTTTCTGATATCGAACTTAAACCATGGTGCACTGCAAGACATTTATACTTGCTTATAACCTGTGACGAAAATCGAGGCTTTGTAATTTGCTCCGGATGCAAATATGCATTAAATGCAGGTCACATTCAATTAACCTTAAACCGTTCGTTTAATGCGGCGGATAAGAGTTCGTTGTTAATATTTCAAAGTGGCCACTTGCTTCGATAGACCTTTCATTATTGTAAGTTCGTTGAAGCAGTACTAAAACCGCTTTTGTTTGCATTCATCGGGTTGTGACACTTAAGTGTAATTAGTCTCCGAAAGCGGAGGGGGGGGGGGTGAGACTCATCTTGAGAGTAGTCAAAAGAAAGTTTCCTTCGAGAATGTACAATTGAGATTTTAGCTAGCGACTTCCAGTTAGTGAATTGTTTACCATCTTAAACTTTGTTAACTAAACCACCTACTTTTAATCGGTTTAGATTCTGTTTGGCTTCGATGTTCGTTCGCTTCTGTGGCAAAATACTGATTGTAAAATATTTCTTGTATGGTGTTATATCGTAGACATAAAGCACTATTAAACGTTTGTTGGATAAGTGGTCAATAATTATTCCGCTTTTTAAATAGAATTGTGACGATTAATTGGTTCCGAAACAGAAAAGAAGCAATTCGTTACCTTTAAGTTATCGGAATCGGTACCGAAAAAAAATACCGTAATATTCGATTCCTAAAACGGTTCTGTAAATTTTTGTAGAACTTAATTTTCTATTACAGGCATTAATAATAGAATGATAAATAGTTACTAACTAGCATGGAAACCCGACGTTGCCCGGGATTGAATGATAATGAATAAATTTTTTACATTCCCATATTTTTATTGTCATTGAAATATGTGAAATCGCCCACTTTTCAATCTAATCGATTTATTATCTGCTCTAGTTTAGTCCCGTCGCTACGCAGTAGGAACACGTTTCACGCGCTACCCTGCAGTAAATTAGTTCACAATACAGTGTGGTCTACATTGCACTGTGGGGAACCTATTGCTAATTTTATAAAGATATGTTTTATATCATGCCTTAGATAAAAGTTTAAAATGCAACAGTCAACTATCATCGTTCAATTGTTCTCTAAATGAGAAACATTCATTTCTAACGCGCCCCTGTCATATTAAATAACCTTCTGTTGATTTTATATGCTTGACCCTTCTGTGTGTTCTTGGATAATAGTTTGAATTTAACTTTAAAACGAATAAGGTAAGTATTTTTATGCAATTGTTCTTTAGACAAAAAAAAATATCATTTTGAAAGCGCCCGTGTCATATCAAAGAAGCTACTGTTGATTTTATATATTGGGCTGTTTTGTTTGTGTGGTAATAAAACTTCTCAAATGCGCTTGTTATGTTAGGCTGTATAAGGTGTTTACCTTGATGAAAATATTGCCCTACAGGACCAATGGGCCCCTCTATTTCCGATTCATTATAATACTTGCTTTACTACGACTGAGTATCTTTATTAAACCCCTGTATGGCAATTTTCCAAAATAACGTATGGGGGAGGGATAGCAAGTGCTACAAATTACTCAAGAGTGATATGGAATTGTGAAAGGCAAGCGTGTTCATCTCCAAGAAGTACAAGGTGGCTTCAATAAGTTTCCAAACATTTTGTATTTTTTAATCCCCACATATGCATTGAACTGATACCATAATACTTAGTTCGCTGCACCTTGTAAAAGCAAAGCATATATAAAAAAAAAAAATTTACGCCAATATCGAATAAAAGTAAATGTGGTATTGAGATGCGTAATTCCCATTAAGACTTACTGTTGGATATTAATCCAACTGTGTACCAAACGGATGACATAATACTTACACCGCTGGACCTTATCATAGCAACGGTGGATAAGAAATTTTAGATAGATTTTTTTACATGAAAATCGTCCCTTCTTTTTTGTCCCTCCTTTCTGTTTATTTACTTAATTACGTCTTTTATTTGATTTTTTTATTTAGTCAATTTTAGAAGTTGGTAATAACTATTTTTATAGATCGTTGCAATCCATATGATATTGAACACAAAAAAGAGAATATTATTTGAAAAAAAAAACCTGGAAAAATCATGGATTACATAAAAAAATGCGACCATGAAAAGTAATATAATTAAGATTTAACTTAGAAAAGTAAAAAGACTAGTTGTTAAAAAAAAGACAAGATATTGTAGTAAAAACTGCAATAAATTTATAACTTAAAATATTCCAGCATTAAGAATTGTTTTAAGAATTCAGTTTAACATTATATATAAATTCTTATTACGGCAATATTTTAAGTTATAAATTTATTATATTTTTGCTAGAATATCTTGCCTTTTTTTTTTACAGTTTTAAAAACTAGTCCTTTTATTTTCTAAGTTTTATCTTAACCATATTGCTTTTTATGCCGCATTTTTATGCAATAGATAGGGCTATGACAACAGCATATTCTTTTTTGTTGTTGTTTTGACTCTCGAGTGTGTATCCATTGATGTCTTATATGGTTTTATATAGAGTGGTGTGGTTCTCGGTTGGTTAACTGTGTCTAACTGACTCGAGAGTCAAAAACATGAAAAGAACATGATGTTGTGATAAGCCTAATTATTATTTATGGAAATCGCTCGAGACAAGGCATGAATCCACTTGATGTAAGGAGCTAATAAGAACGAAAGGCGATTATTGCAAAGAAAGGAAATGCTTATCGGCCTTTAGTCTTGAAAAGATTAAGTGCTTTTTTTTACAAGGTGGTCACCACTTATCAAGGCCCGGAAGCCGCACGGGGATAAGGGTTATTGCGTGTACAGTACGTTAGAGTTGAGATTTGATAAAGTGTCTTACTTAAGGGGGCGGTTCATCAGGAATTTGTTTATGTTGGACTTGAAGACATCCAAGTTGTAGTCAGGTGGGAAACAGGCAAACGGAACAGAGTTCCACAGGCGTGCACTTCTAAGAAAGAAGTTTTGTTCATGGAATATACGTTTTTATTTAGGCACAGATAAAGAGTGGGGAAAATATTTTACAGTGGTCTTAGCTAGACGGGTGTTTTTCGTGAAAGATTGGCGAGTGGGGAACCAGGAATTTGAGCTCAGACGAGCACTTGCCATGGAAGTAACGATAAAACCAAAAACACGCTCGCAACGTCTCTCCTTATGGGAGAGAGGTTTCAGGAAAGACAAAAAGAGCATCCCAAACTAAGCCACGGAGCCTATTTTGTACTTTGTCAAGGCAGGATAGGCTGGGTTTTTTTTTTGCAGCTCCTGCCTAGATGTGGCAACAGTACTCCATCCTTGGACGTACTTGGCTTTATATAGATAGAGAATTGCATCAGCAGTGAGGTATCTTCTGGAGCGGTAGAAAGATCCTACGATTTTTCCAGCGACCTTAGCAATAGACTTGATGCACGTGTTCCATTTCAGGTCAGGAGTAAAGGTCAAGCCCAGAAGCTTATCAAAACATGGAATTTCCTAGTCGAGAGCCATCCATTTCAATTGATGCCAGATGAGGATCAGAGCGTTGATGATGGAAAGATAGGAGCTTAGTTTTAGATGCATTAATAATAACCAGCCACCTTTCCCCCCACACTACCAGGCGCTCGAGATCAGAGGAGAGAGAATCAGAGATAACTTTGTCATTTACGGCTTTTGATGTGTTGCCATAGATGGTTGTGTCATCAGCAAAGATGTCAACGAATAATTTAAGTATGTGTTTTGGGAGATCATTGATGTAGATCAGGAAGAGAGTTGGGCCCAGGATGGACCCCTGAAGGACTCCAGTATTAATACTCGGAGCCTCTGATTTCTGCTCATCAACCACTACTCTCATGAGCCTATCAGAGAGAAATGATTTAATGATTGATAAAACATTTCCAGTTATACCGTAGCTGGAAATCTTGTGAAGTAAGCCCTTATGCCATACCTTATCGAAGGCCTTTGATATGCCAAGAGCAATTGCCCTAGAGAGGAAGCCTTTGTCAAGAGATTCACTAATCCTATGAGATATAACCGTTAGCACATCTGCTGTAGATCTAGCAGAACGGAAACCATATTGCGTGTCACTAAGAAGGTTGTTTCTGCTGAGGTGTTTGACTATTTAATATGGATTCCAGCAACTCACTAATGACACACAGGAGACTTATTGGTCTGTACTGAGAAGGAGACGACTTATCACATGAATTCTTAAATACAGGGCATACTGATGAGATTTTCCATGGTGCTGGGAAACACGTCTTCTTAAGGCGACGCTTAAACAGTTTTGGAAGTATGGGGCAAGTTCTGGTTGAAGCTATTTTAGCACTATAATTGGAATGCCGTCAGGGCGAGTTGCTTTACTGGAATCAATGTTCTTGATTAGTTTAGCGACCTCACGCACAGATATTTGTATATTGCATAGCGTGTTGCCTGTTATATAAGTGCTGTAGGTAGAAGGAACATAATATGAGTATTGGCAAAGATAAAAAGATTAATAAATATCCCATTGCTAATTTACTTTTAAAAGAACAAAAAAAAATGATCTCACATAATTAATGGCCAGCTTTAACATTAACAGATTTAATTTTCAACTAATTATTTTTTGTGGAAATCGCTTGAAACAAGACACATGATATAAGAAGTTAACAAGAATGAAAAACGATTATTGCAAAGATAGGAGAGGCCTATTTACCTTAGTTTTGAAAAGACCAAAACTGCAGGTAGAAGCAAAACAGTGAGAAGGAAGAGAGTTCCAGACAATTGAAGTCCTTTAAAAGGAGATATAGGTATATAAAGCTGTATTACAATGAGGTATTAAAACAACGACTCGATAGAGACACATAGACCAAGGAGTTAAAGGAACTGGAACAAAGGAAGCAGGGAATAGATCAGACAATTCTGAAGAATAAAAGCCATAAAAATATTTATAAAAAAGAATGAGACTAGCAACATCACGTCTTCAAGAAGGTGTGCAGTAAAGAGGAAAACGCGGAGCCAATCAAATTGCAAATATTTTTCTCCATTTTCTCAATAACCTTGAAATAAGTCACAGATACATCAGCCCATATTACGAGGTAGCTTCAATGTTTGCAGACATTTTTGTACAATCATTTAAAATTGTCGTAGATTCTTGAAAATTCAGTATATTATTTCTGTACATTTTATAAAATGAGTGACTAATTTTTTAGGATTTCAGGTTCAAATGAGCTCCCTGGGGCTTCTTGTTGTTCCCTAGACTTCAGGAAAACCTCAGAAGATGTTTTCAGACAATAAAGGAGATAAAGTATGTGAGGGAGGTGATTGACACGTTTAAACAAGACAACTTCCATGGGGCTTTTTAGAAATTGTTTGAACGGTACAAGTGCATCGTAGCCGGAGGAGATTACTTCGAAGGGGACTAGAGTTCCATGTGTGTACTGCTAATAAAAGGTTTCCATACGAAAATGTCTGGAAACTTATTTAAGGCAATTCGTATCACAACAGGTCTCCATACATGATCTGGCAGTAAATTTGTAAATATCCAGAATAGGCTCGGATGTGAGAAAGTGCTTACAGCGAAAAAAAGATACCCAAAGTGTTTTCAAGAAAACATGAAACGGACGGACAGAAATTAAAGGAAATATAAAATAAATGTTGAGTTCTCTTTTGTCATTGGAATATTATTTGATGGATGACATTCTGATGTGCACTTGGACTCACATACAAAATAATAATAATATACTCGTATCTAAGCGATTCCTCTTTATCCCCTACTCTCTAAACAAGGATTCGCTGACTGAGATAGACTTGTGATCGACACGTTTATTGATATACACGATGTTCAATATTTACTTTGAAAACTTTCTGTTATTATTTATAACTAGCGAGGGGTACCCGGCGTTCCCCGGGTGTTTTTCGGGGTATGTGAAAAAACAGGTGCCCGTGAAAAAAAAAACGAAGCGTTCACGACGCGCAGTTGGAAAATAGTAAAGTGTTAAAAAAAACAGGTGCGCGTTTTTGATTGACGTGACGGCGATAGGTATTCAGCAGTAAGCATTTTGTGCGGGACAGTTTTGAATGAGGTGAATAAATCGGTTTGTTTGTTTTTAAAAACCCGCTCCCTGTTTATTAGGAGGAGCGAAATGAAAGCTACAGTCTGATATGACGAAGTCGACATTGAACAAACGTTACTTAGCTCTCTTTACTTTCGGCCTCTGATACACGGTGCTAGTTGGCCGTTTATCCAGAAAAAGAGTTCATTCGCCCTTTGGAAGGTCTTGTTTTTAATCATTGGGGGAGACTAGCCGCCCTCCTCACCAAACAAGTCTGGTGGGGGAACCAATTAAGTCGCCGGTGACCCGACCATGAGGCAGGTAGTACTGGGTTACATGGTACCAGTAGCATATGACATGACCTGACATACATACATACATACATTTTCGCTTTTATATATATAGATTAGTACATTTTCATGAAGTTTTATCTTTTTCAGGTGTTGATGGATAAAGTTAAACTTGATGATATACCCCATGATTTAACGAAACGAATTGCCACTGTCGAACTATTCACATCTGTAAAGTCTGCAGGGAACATTGCGAGGAGCTTAAAGGAGTACTGATGTGGAGAGTACTAAATCGTTTCAGATGAAGTGTGACCAAAAATATTTCGTCTATCTTGTGAAGTAAACACTCAGCTTCCCACCATACCCATTTTTTGGCTCTGAAGCAAAAGTTAAGTGAGGAATTGAACAAAATCCCACGAAAAAATAATTTGCGACTCGTGTAGAGCATTCACCAAACGTTTACAGCAGGTTATTTATGCACAGAGCAGTTACATTGAATAGAGTTTAGATATTTTTTAAACTAGTAATACTATTGTATTTATTTACGTTTGGACGATCTGCATTTTTTAATTTATTTACTAAATATGCGCATAAAATACTTTTAACGTCAATTGTTGACACCCTGTAGAAACAACTGATTTGGTTGAAAATTATGGCAAGAGAAAGACCTGAATGGCTTGGACCAATCATGTTTGTCCAAAACTGTTCAACAGAAATTAGTATATCTTTCCAGGCGAACGGTTTCAATTGCAGGTTTTTCTATTTGCTTTAGATTTTTTTGTTTTTTTTGTTTTTTTTGGAGATTTTTTTTTCTTTTATGGGAAATCAAATGAATCGCCGTTTGACGATGTTTAACGTAAGACTTGTAGAAATTGAAAGAAGGGCTTGAAAATAAAACGTAAAGTATTTTCCGCTTTTGACGAAGACGAAAAGTTTTTCTTTGAGATCTCACGAGCCGACTTCAGCTCGACGCGCATGCGCATACGCGGTAATACAAAGGCGGCGGCGTCCAGTATTGACGAATCCACTTCGTTTCATGTTTGCAAAATGTCGGGAAAAAGAAGATATGCACAAAATAAGCAAGAATTTAAATAAGAAATATAAAGAATTACACACACACACGTACGCACACACGAACGCAGGCACACACACACACACACACACACACACACACACACACACATATATATATATATATATATATATATATATATATATATATATATATATACGGCATAATCGCGTTGACACACCGGTTCTCGTAAGATTACCGAAGTTAAGCAAGGTTGAGCCTGGTGAGTATCAAATTTGGAAATTCTAGGCGATGTATGTGCTCTCCGCTTTTCTCGGCATTTGTTTCTAGTCGTCTAGTACTTCACTTGCCACTGGTATTAACCAATGTCGTCTCAGGAGCGGTGTGGTTGGAGATTGCACACCTTATGCCACAAAAATTACAGGCGCAAGCAACACTTCCTGGGTATGCACAGTCTGTCCACGACTGAAGGACCCTGCTCTTTCTCTCTGTTTCTTTCTCCCTCTCTCTCTCTCTCTCTCTCTCTCTCTCTCTCTCTCTCTCTATATATATATATATATATATATATATATATATATATATATATATATATATATATATATATATATATACTCCCTATCTTAGGTTGAGCATATTGGTAAGTGATATACAAATTACCATTAGCGTATGAAGCGATGTTCTTTGTATAAATAAATTGAGCTTAGGTATTTGGATAATGCCAAAAACATTGTTAATTTACCGCCCGCATAGCAGCAGCTGTATAGTGCAACGATTAGAAGCTCCGACTGTCGTTTTAACGATCGGGTTTCGATCCTGGCTTGAGGTAGTTGCTTGACTCGCCGAAACAGTACTGTATATGTATGACTACAAACACACATATATATATATATATATATATATATATATATATATATATATATATAGCGAGAGAGACAGAGAGAAGAGAGAGAGAGAGAGACAGAATTAGACATATATTCTAAAGAGCAGAGTTTATGTTACTGTATTTATACTGTCAAAATAAAAACAGTGCTTGTATATTTAATATAATTTTAAATTTAGCGTTCCAGCGATAAAGACTGATCAACCGTACATTAGTTTTAAAGTAATAAATATAACAGCATGCCAAAAGATAGACTGACTGAACTGCGAGCAAATTTTATAATGGAGATAAATAAGATTATATATATATATATATATATATATATATATATATATATATATTGTTTCAGCTACGCGAATGTAACTAAACAGAAAAAACTGTAATAAAAAATAAAACGCATATTTGCTCTACAACAGTATTGACAACACTCTTTGGGTTTTTATTAATTACCATTTCTACTAAATATATATATATATATATATATATATATATATATATTATTTCATTTCATTTTATTTTTTATATCAACATAAAATTAAAAATTTAGTTTTCCTTTATTTTCTTTTTAAATATTTCCAGGAATATATGCCTTACTTACGACTAAAATGCTAGTTTTATTTTGGCGTCTGTAATTTCTCTGCCCCCCCCCCGTATTTTTGCTGACGAGGAGACTATGTTTTAAAGGACAAAACTCTTGTCAAATTATTGTCAGTACTTATTGTCAATTTCAATAAAATGAACATCAGTTCCGAAACGATCGTACAATCGAGTTGATTTTATTTGTTGTTTTCCTTCTGAAATTGATTTTTAATTCTCAATTTTGAATCATTTTACTACATATATATATATATATTTCTGTAGAAATATATATATATATATATATAACTACTTAATTTACTCACATAAATTTATATACGAAAGTATAGATTTATAGGTAAACTTTAAGTATTTACTTCAAAAGTGCTCAATACGTAGGTAGAGCTACTTAGTAAGTATAATGTATATGGCGATTAAGCTACACTGAATATTCCGCGTTTCATCAACCCGAATAACAAGAAATATTACGTAGGTATGACTTCCTTAGATTTCAAAACTCGATACTATGACCACAAAAGTACATTCAACAATAAAAAACCACCGTATGAAACAACTTACTAGTATATATATATATATATATATATATATATATATATATATATATATATATATATATATAATTTCTGTATAAATATATTTTCTTATAATATATACCAATCCTTATTGAAGAAGCTCACTGTAATTACAGAGCACTATAGTGAATAAATAATAGAAAGTTATATTCCAAAATTCATGATATTGACCATCTTATAATTTATTCCTTGACAGTATATGTATATATATGTATATATACATATATATATATATACATATATATATATATATATATATATATATATATATATATATATATATACTGTCAATACTGGATATGACCTAAAACTATATCCGATGGTGAGGCCCCAGCTTGAGGGCCTTGGGGAATGTGGAACCACCCTTTAATTGCCATTGCTCTCAGGTCCACTCTGACCCGGAGTGGTAGTACCTGTTAGGGTCCCAACTATGGGTTAAATAGAATCCGACTTAAAAAAAAAATATGCCCCATTAAAAATCGTTCTTGAAAATAACTACATTCGGCATTAAATAACCTGAAAAATGTTGATATACCGTAAAACAAAAAAAACAACCAACTAATCAGTCTTCATCAGTGTTGTGAAAATGATGAGCATGCACGGGGAAAAAGAGAATGGAAAAGGAAGGAGGAGGAGGTGTAGCCAATAAGAAGGTGCCACGTCAATGTATGAATCAATATACATATAAGTACGCGCATACACACATGCCCACAGTACATATATACATATAAAAGAAAGAATTAAATGAAACAGTAAATAAACATTAAGAAACGCTCCTATAACTGTCCAATATATATCTGAAGGGTGTATGTTTTCATGAGTAAAAATAATCGTATTTCACTGTTTTAAAAAACACTTTTTTTGCTGGAATTTACCATTTAACGGTTTAGAACCCCATACAAGTGTAAGTATTTTAATAAATACGTTTGCAGCGCGGCCGTTACAATTACAGCGCATCTCGGACCGATACGTTCCTTCTTAAATGAAAGAAGAATCTAGGTTGTCCTCGATGAGCTTACGTCCAAAGAATTTGATATAAATGCGGGAGTACCTCGATCCTTGGAACTTTATTATTTCTGATATTCATAAATGACTCACCTGATAAAATTGTCTCTGAGATGGGTATATTTGCGGACGACACCACGCTCTATATCAGGCACGTGGGGAAAACTAATGAGCACATATCTAAGGTAATGGCTGAAACCCTAGAGGAAGATCTTCAGTCTGTAATGGAATGGGGTCATAAATGGATGGTACGTTCAACGCTGCCAAGACAAAGCTCGTTTCCTTTAATAATTATATGAAACCTTACCAACCACCAATAGCTATGGCTAGAGATATTTTACCTGAGAGCACTTCGTTCAAACTCCTTGGCTTAACGTTCACAGAAAACATGAGTTGGAAAAGATACATTGAGATCATTGCTAAGCCTGCTGCAAAGAAGGTGCGCTCACTTTATCATGCTAGGAAGTTACTTACGCCTGAAAGTATCCTGTACCTCTATAAAGCCACCATTCGCCCGTGTATGGAGGACTGCTGTCACTGCTCGACGAATTTTCTTCTTTTTTTTTTTTTTTTTTTTTACACAGTGATCACCACTTATCAAGGCCCGGAAGCGACTCAGGGATAAGGGTTATTGCAAGTACATTACGTTAGTGTGGAGATTTGATGGAGTGTTTACTTAAGGGGGCGGTTCATTAGGAATTTGTTAACATTGGACTTGAAGACATCCAAGTTGTAGTCCGGAGGGAAGCAGGCAGACGGAACAGAGTTCCACAGGTGTGCAGTTCTAAGAAAGAAGCTTTGTTCATGGAATCCGCATTTTGATTTAGGCACAGATATAGAGTGGGGGAAATTTTTCACAGTGGATTCAGCTAGACGGGTATTTTTCGTGAAAGATTGGCGAGGGGGGACCAGGGATTGGAGTTCAGACGAGCACCTGTCATGAAAATAACGATAAAACAAGGATAGGCTCGCAACGTCTCTTCTGTGAGAGAGGGGATGCAGGGTAGAGAAAAGGGCATCCCCCACTAAGCCACGAAGTCTATTTTGTACTCTGTCAAGGCATGATAGGCTGTTTTTGGTAGCTCCTGCCCAGATATGGCAACAGTATTCCATCCTTGGACGTACTTGGCTTTTATATAGATAGAGAATTGCATCAGTAGTGAGATATCTTCTGGAGCGGTAGAAGGATCCCACCATCTTTCCAGCGACCTTGGCAACAGATTTGATGTACGTGTTCCATTTCAGATCAGGAGTAAAGGTCAAACCCAGAAGCTTGTCAAAACACGGGGCCTCACCCAGACGAGAGCCATCCATCACAATTGATGCCAGCTGGGGATCAGAGCGTTGATGATGTAAGGATAGGAGTTTGGTTTTGGATGCATTAAAGGTAACTACCCTCGACAAACCCGACAAGAAGCAAAGTCCCATCCCTACACAATTGAGATCCCTAAATGTAAGAAATCTTTTTACTCTAGTAGCTTCTTCCCTAGAACCGCAGGATTTCGTTAATCTCTTCCGGTTTCCTGCTTCTCCAACTCTACTGGCATATGCAGAAGTTCAAGTGTAATGTGAACAGACATCTTGCTGCTAAACTCCCTACATAGTACTCCTGGAACTTAAGTCCCTGATAGTAGCCCCATACATCAAATGGCAATATGCCTTATTTGGGGTGAAACTGTAATAAAAAAATACCCGTAAATTATTTTTTTCGTAAAACATAATATACGGGTATTTACATAATAATATACATAAAGAAAGTATTATTTTTATGTGGATACACAAACAAATAAAATTTCATTCCCAATTTTAATATCTAAATTCAGAAATATAGCTTGTGTTTCTCTGTGTTTATATTTAATTCTAACTCCGTTTAGGTCATGGATATGACTTTAAACAATACCTGATGATGAGGCCCCAACTTGCGAGCTTTGCGGAGTGTGAAGCCACCCTTAATTGGCATTGCTCTCAGGTCCACTCTGCTGAATTCGGCATTAAATAACTTGAAAAGTGTTGCTATGTCGTAAAACAAAACAACCAATAAACACCAACAACTTCGTTTGATATATGAACATTAATAAATTTGTGGGCAGTTTTGTATTAATAATTATCGCAATCAATCCCTAAGGATAAATAACTGTTCATTAAATAGAACACATACTACCTAGTTCGCTGCACTTTGTCATATCATATAATTATTTTTATAATCATAATTTTCATGATTTTTCTAGCAAGATCTGCCCAATAGTTTCCGATCAAATGTAAAACGGGCACACATACAAAGACTTATAGACCATGAGAAATATATATATATATATAGAAAGAGAGAGAGAGAGACAGAAAGACAGAGAGAGAGGGAGAGAGGGGGGAGATAGATAGATAGATAGATAGCATATTCCACTAAATAAAATAGACGTTCTTTATCTTTTAATTATATTTTCGATCCTTTCCAAGTACCGAATAACAGTTTTCACTTCTGGCAGGAACCAGCTGATGTACCTATTTACAATGCCTCCCCACGGGACAGAGTTAGACACCAGGGTCGTTTTTTAACGTGGAGAAAAGGTACAAAAATAAAAATTTTCTCAGTCGTGAAGGATTTCTCCTCCACCGAAAGAGAACAAGAAATAGAAGTGCAGCATCTGAAGAACAGATGGTATTTATTTGCTCCCCCACCGAGCAAATTAGGCACTATTTTTATTTTAATGTGAGGAGTGAAGGGAGGGGGAAGGGAAAGGGGGGACCATCTCCCGAGAGGTGGGAAATGGGAGCTGGTTAAAGGTCAGGCATGTGGGGTTGCCCCCACATCTGGTCTTTGCTAGTCATAGCTAGTCATAGCTTGCAGTATCTGCCGGAACAGATGGTATTTATTTGCTCCCCCACCCAGCAAATTAGGCACAAGGCCGATTTTTAATGTAAGGAGTGAAGGGAGGGGGAAGGGAAAAAGGGGAACAGCTCCCGAGAGGTGGGAAATGGTAGCTGGTTAAAGGTCAGACATGTGGGGTTGTTATTTAAATGCTGCCTACCTCAGCATTATGTGGCACAAGGCCTGGAAAGTGGGAACCCCGCAGGCTCCCCTAAAGGAGGGCCACTACTGTAATTTTAAAAATTGCCTGAGTAACCCCGTCGGCATTCCCCGGTCGGGGCGCCTCAGGCAGCAAGCAATAAACTTGCCCCACCGGAAAGCCCGGTGGAAAGGCCTGGGAGGGTGGACCTCCTAGGTATTACCCAGGCGGTGTACCTCAGTCCAACAGGTGCTGGGCCGGTTCCCGGCCCCTCACCTGTTGGACTGAGTGTCAAGTGACGAATCCTTGACTTGACTGGTCAGACATGTGGGGTTGCCCCCACATCTGGTCTTTGCTAGTCATAGCTAGTCATAGCTTGCAGTATCTGCCGGAACAGATTGTATTTATTTGCTCCCCCACCGAGCAAATTAGGCACAAGGCCGATTTTTAATGTAAGGAGTGAAGGGAGGGGGAAGGGGAAAAGGGGACCAGCTCCCGAGAGGTGGGAAATAGGAGCTGGTTAAAGGTCAGACATGTGGGGTTGTTATTTAAATGCTGCCTACCTCAGAATTATGTGGCACAAGGCCTGGAAAGTGGGAACCCCGCAGGCTCCCCTAAAGGAGGGCCACTACTGTAATTTTAAAAATTGCCTGAGTAACCCCGTCGGAATTCCCCGGTCGGGGCGCCTCAGGCAGCAAGCAATAAACTTGCCCCACCGGAAAGCCCGGTGGAAAGGCCTGGGAGGGTGGACCTCCTAGGTATTACCCAGGCGGTGTACCTCAGTCCAACAGGTGCTGGGCCGGTTCCCGGCCCCTCACCTGTTGGACTGAGTGTCAAGTGACGAATCCTTGACTTGACTGGTCAGACATGTGGGGTTGCCCCCACATCTGGTCTTTGCTAGTCATAGCTAGTCATAGCTTGCAGTATCTGCCGGAACAGATTGTATTTATTTGCTCCCCCACCGAGCAAATTAGACACAAGGCCGATTTTTAATGTAAGGAGTGAAGGGAGGGGGAAGGGGAAAAGGGGACCAGCTCCCGAGAGGTGGGAAATGGGAGCTGGTTAAAGGTCAGACATGTGGGGTTGTTATTTAAATGCTGCCTACCTCAGCATTATGTGGCACAAGGCCTGGAAAGTGGGAACCCCGCAGGCTCCCCTAAAGGAGGGGCACTCCTGCAATTTTAAAAATTGCCTGAGTAACCCCGTCGGCATTCCCCGGTCGGGGCGCCTCAGGCAGCAAGCAATAAACTTGCCCCACCGGAAAGCCCGGTTGCAAGGCCTGGGAGGGTGGACCTCCTAGGTATTACCCAGGCGGTGTACCTCAGTCCAACAGGTGCTGGGCCGGTTCCCGGCCCCTCACCTGTTGGACTGAGTGTCAAGTGACGAATCCTTGACTTGACTGGTCAGACATGTGGGGTTGCCCCCACATCTGGTCTTTGCTAGTCATAGCTAGTCATAGCTTGCAGTATCTGCCGGAACAGATGGTATTTATTTGCTCCCCCACCGAGCAAATTAGGCACAAGGCCGATTTTTAATGTGAGGAGTGAAGGGAGGGGGGAAGGGAAAAAGGGGGCCAGCTCCCGAGAGGTGGGAAATGGGAGCTGGTTAAAGGTCAGACATGTGGGGTTGCCCCCACATCTGGTCTTTGCTAGTTATAGCTAGTCATAGCTTGCAGCATCTGCCGGAACAGATGGTATTTATTTGCTCCTCCACTGAGCAAATTAGGCACAGGGCCGATTTTTAATGTGAGGAGTGAAGGGGAAATGGGGACCAGCTCCCCGGGGAGTAGGGGAGCTGGATAATGACAATTGGTATGAAGGGTTGCCCCTACATTGACCAAGGTCTTATATGTGAGGTTGCCCACACATATGGTCTTTGCTTGCAGTATCTGCCGGAACAGATGGTATTTATTTGCTCCCCCACTGAGCAAATTAGGCACAAGGCCGTTTTTAATGTGAGGTAAAAACCAGCTCCCCTAAAAGTAGGCAAAAAGGGGGCACTCTGGTTACCAAAAATAATAAATGTCCCAGTATAGAGGGTTTCCCCTCCATTGACTGGTACAAATTATCTTAAGTGCAGTATCTGCCGGAACAGATGGTATTTATTTGCTCCCCCACTGAGCAAATTAGGCACAAGGCCGTTTTTAATGTGAGGTAAAAACCAGCTCCCCTAAAAGGGGTCACTCTGGTTACCAAAAATAATAATTGTCCCAGTATAGAGGGTTTCCCCTCCATTGACTGGTACAAATTATCTTAAGTGCAGTATCTGCCGGAACAGATGGTATTTATTTGCTCCCCCACCGAGCAAATTAGGCACAAGGCCAATTTTTAATGTGAGGAGTGAAGGGAGGGGGAAGGGAAAAAGGGGACCAGCTCCCGAGAGGTGGGAAATGGGAGCTGGTTAAAGGTCAGGCATGTGGGGTTGCCCCCACATCTGGTCTTTGCTAGTCATAGCTAGTCATAGCTTGCAGCATCTGCCGGAACAGATGGTATTTATTTGCTCCCCCACTGAGCAAATTAGGCACAAGGCCGTTTTTAATGTGAGGTAAAAACCAGCTCCCCTAAAAGGGGTCACTCTGGTTACCAAAAATAATAATTGTCCCAGTATAGAGGGTTTCCCCTCCATTGACTGGTACAAATTATCTTAAGTGTAGTATCTGCCGGAACAGATACTACACTTTGATCTTGACTAAAAGGCCAAGAAACGTTAGCTGATGTAATTACCATACTTATCATGTCCGAGTACTTTCCAGGCCTTCAGGATTCATCATCAGGAATAAATTAATCTAAATGGTTTTGAAAAATTAATAAAGATTTTTATTTTAATGGAAAAAGGATCAAATAATTGACAAAAAAAAAGTTATAAATTGTTAAAAATTACTTAGATTAATTTATTCCTGACGATAAATCTTGAACGATTGGAAAGTACTCGGACTTATGATAAATATTGTGATTACATCAGCCAGTTCCCTCCAGAATTGAAAACTATTAATCGGAAGTTGGAAAGGATCGAAAATATAATTAATAGACAAAAAACGTCTATTTTATTTAATGGAATATGCCAAAGAGAAAAAATGCTGCCTAAATAAATATATACATATATATATATATTTATATATATATATATATATTTATATATATATATATATATATATTTATATATATATATATATATATATATATATATAGAGAGAGAGAGAGAGAGAGAGAGAGAGAGAGAGAGGAAGGGAGAGAGAGAATGAGAGAGAGAGAGACTGGGAGAAGGATATACAGTTGTGCGCAAAAATATTCGACCCCTGTGTAAATTTTCTTGTTTCGTTGAATCTATACTTCAAAAATCTTTATAACGCCTTTTAACGGCTAATTATGAATAAATTGTATATTTTTCAACAATAAATGAGAAATAGTAATTCGAGATGAATAATATATATCAATTTATTTACAAAAAATATAAATATGGATGTTGCAAAAATATTCGACCCCTTTAATTAAAAGTTTTTTATTTAAACGTCGTTAAGTTTATTATTTTAGTCTGACCTTGTATTTATTTCCTATAAATAATATTTATGACTCTACTGAATCTAAAATCAGTTCAAATTGAACTTCAATGTCGTATTGAATGATTGAATAATTGTTTCAAGTAAAAAAAAATCTTTTCCAACGTCAACAAATCTGCAACTATGACAAAGAACAAAGAGTATTCTGAAGACATTTAAAAAGAAAGTAATCGATGCCTACCAGTCTGGAGAAGGTTATAAAAAAATTTCCAAACGTTTTTCTATACCACGGTTGACTATTATGTCCATTATCAAAAAATGGAAAGTAAAAGGGAGTGTATCAAGTCTTCCAAGATCAGGCCGTCCAAGAAAAATTACGACACGTAGGGCTAGGACAATTGTTAGACAAGTTTCAATAGACTCTAAATCTAACCTAAAGGACGTGCAGAACGATTTGAAGAATGCTGGCTCAGATGTACACTTGTCAACTATTCGTAGGGCATTAAATCGTGCCGGATTGCACGGACGTATTGCCAGAAGGAAGCCCTTACTTTCCAAAGCTCATCAAAAGGCTCGATTAAATTTTGCAAAAAAGTTCCTAGAAATGCCTATTGATTACTGGAATAATATAATTTGGTCAGACGAAACGAAAGTGGAACTATTTGGACGCAACCAGCAATGCTATGTTTGGCGAAAAGAAAATACTGCTTATAATGTAAAGAATACCGTTCTAACCGTTAAGCATGGAGATGGATCAATCATGGTGTGGGGCTGTTTCAGTATAAATGGAACTGGAAGATTAACCATAATCGATGGAAGAATGGATTCAGTAAAATATCAGTCCATACTGAAAGAAAATCTTGTTCCGTCTGCGAACCAGTTGGGCCATGGAAGGAGGTATACCTTTCAACAGGACAACGATCCTAAACATACTTCAAAGAGCACTAAGGCATGGTTAAAGAATAATAATGTGAAAGTTCTAGAATGGCCTTCCCAGTCTCCAGACCTAAATCCGATTGAGCACTTATGGCATGATTTAAAAATTGCGGTACATTAAAGAAAACCATCTGATTTGATTGAATTAAAACAGTACTGTCAAGAAGAGTGGCTTAAAATTCCAGTGGACAGATGTAGAAGTCTCGTTAGATGTTATAGGAAACGTTTACTTGCAGTAATCAAGGTCAAAGGAGCTTCAACCAAGTATTAATGAAAAGGGGTCGAATACTTTTGCAACATCCATATTTTTTTATTTTTTAAATAAATTTATTTATATTATCAAGCACTAATTACTTTTTATTATTTTTTGTTGAAAACTATACAGTTTATTCGAACTTAGTCGTTAAAGAAGCTTTTAAAGATTATTGAAGTATCCATTCAAAAAAATAAGAAAATTTTGGTAGGGGTCGAATACTTTTGCGCACAACTGTATATATCTATCTATATTTTTATAAAGTAATTGGGTTCGTGTGTTTCTGTCTGTGTGTACAGCTCTCCATCATCAACGAAATATAAAGGAGGTAAGAGGGTAGATCTCTCCTGGTAGAGAAACATTAGAACCCATTTTAGGATGTTTCTGTTATAGGAGACATAAGAATCTTTGCCTAATTTCTTTATATACTATTCTACAAACCACCCCCATATCGAATGACTTATGCTCATTTGCATATCACATTATATTAAATCTCTTTAACTAATTACCTCGACCTTATTACATATTGGAAATATTCTAATCATTTCAACTGTACTATTTACAAAATCTATTTAACATTTAATCTATCTATCTATATATCACATTATATTAAATCTCTTTAACTAATTACCTCGACAGATATTTATATCTATAAAAACAGAGATGTGTGTGCCACAGACGATTTCTGATTGGTTAATCCAATAATCACATCTCCTAAAAAACAATCGTTTCTACGCTCTTACCTTTACCATAAAATATTATGGCTTTATTTATTGTCCATCTTGGAAGGGTTTAATTTTTTAATAACTTGTTATTTACAAATTAAAAAAATACGAAACTATTATACGAAACTAAACTACACGAAACGCGCACACACACACGTTCACTACCGTCACGTTGTTATGGCAACCAAACCCGCTGACTTACACAAACAGTAAACACACACAGTAAATGTGATTTTCTTCATTTTCTCATTTCACTCGTGGTCTTAAATTCATTTCGGGTTTTTATTACTGTACACATAGATTCGAATAAGTTGCCAAAAAACAAATATATAACATATAAATGTTATCAAAGGCAAGATAAATTACTTTTCTACCAAACTGGATATATTTTTCGTGTTTTTATTCAATTTAACATGTTTATTCAGCTCGAAAAGAATACAGTGTTTACCGATGTATTGGAAAATTCAAGATGGCGGCCGATTCTCTCTTTAACACGGTACGTTTGGAAAAAGGTGTAATAAATACAAAACCGGTTAAAATACTGTTAAAAACTCGCTCAATATATGTTACCGTGACATAGGTTGACATATATTCGGCGGGTTTTTAATAGTATTTTGTATAGTTTTTTATTTATAACACCTTTTCCCAAACTTACGGTGTTAAAGAATGTGTGAGACGCCATCTTGAATTTTCCAACACATCGGTAAACACTGTATTCTTTTCGAGCTGAATAAACATGTTAAATTGAATAAAAACACGAAAAATATGTCCAGTTTTTATCGGTTTTTTACCTTCTCTGCAGAAGTACAAAAAAAAACGGAAGGTACTTTTACAGAATGTTAAACTAACCCTAACCGATGTTTTATGTTTAGTTTAGGAAAAGTCAGAAGAAACAAAAGTCATTATTGCATGAAATATACGTATTTAGTTGAAGTATTGTTTATGTCAATTCTTTCGAAGAAATTTAGCAAGAATACCTGTAAACCAGGAAATCGGTAAAATGTCATCATGGATGAATACTTGTCTATTATAATTTCTACCCTTGACAAAAACTTAGCCATAAAAAAAGAGATTTATTGTTCAGATTGTTTTTGAGATTGATTTCTAAAAATATATTTTATAAATAAAATCGACTTTAAAATTAAAGACTTAAATTACAATAATTGAATTTAAACATTCTTATTTCAATATTCGGCACATAACACCTGCAAAAATAACCACAATGTCAGGATTTCATTTTATTTCAGAATCAATGGCAAATTGTGTAGATTGATATCTCATTATATTAAATACTAATATTTAACATTAGTTTATCATTTAAGCCGATAAAAAGCCCTTTTTTTTTCGAGTCATAAAAGGATTTGTAGTTTCCTAATCAACCTTTCGGGTGCAGTTGCACGCTCTCAAAATAACTAAAGTGTTGGCTTTAAAAAAATTGGTTCATTAAAACTAAACAGGTTTAGTTTTAATAAAAAAAAAAATTTAAAAAAATCGCTTTGGTAATTAGATATCCCTAATCGCTGAATAAAACCGCTAACGAGTTGAATGATTACGACATAAAATTAAACTCGGGTTCCTGAAACGGAAACTTCGTTTGTTTTTGTTTTTTTCTTATCAATATATTTACATTGTTATTTTGTTTTCATTTTCAATCATTCGAACAGTTTTCTTTTTCAAGTAATCCAAGTTACAAAATTCCCACTGTTTACTATGCTAAAATCACAATGACTAATGTATACCTATTAACCCTTATCCTTGAGTGGCCTCTGGGCCTTGATAAGTGGTGACACCCATGTAAAAAAAAATCACTCGAACAGTTTTCTTTTTATTATGTACAGTTTTAAAAGTTTAAAAACTATATAGTTTTTACTTCAGGAAAATTAATGGGTCAGTTTTTACGATGTGCCCTGTTAAAATACAGTTAAAAACTCGCTCAATATATGTTACCGTGACATAGGTTGACATATATTCGGCGTGTTTTTAATAGTATTTTGTATAGTTTTTTATTTATTACACCTTTTCCCAAACTTACGGTGTTAAAGAATGTGTGAGACGCCATCTTGAATTTTCCAACACATCGGTAAACACTGTATGTTTTTCGAGCTGAATAAATATATTACATTGAATAAAAACACAAAAATATATCCAGTTAGGTAGAAAAGTAACTTATCTTGCCTTTGATAACATTTATTTATATATTTGTTTTTGACTATTTTTTCGAATCTATGTGTCCAGTAATACAAACCCACGATATGAATACTCACGTTGTTATATATATATATATATATATATATATATATATATATATATAAATGAGATTATAGCAGTTAAAAACATTTTTAAAACACACACACACCTTTTTCAAAGTGATCAGAAATCGTATAAAAGTAAAAAGGGTAAACTTTTACTTACTTTCCAACTTAATCACCTTTAACGTGACTTTTACAGTTTTTTTTTTAAATGGAATTCATTTACCGATACAAAAGAAATGATAAGTAAATAAATCCATAAATAAATATTATAAATGGTTTATTTTAATACTTGCCAGGATGCGGAGGAAAATGAATGAAGGGGGAGGGGAATAAAATAAAAACATTTTGGAAACAGAGTAAGTTTGAAAGAATTGCTTTGCACAGAAAGAAATTAATGAAAAAATAAAATTAAATTTCTTTTCTTTCTTGTTTTTTTTTTTTAGTTTTTTATGAAAAAGGAAGTCAACATTAAGACTATAAAAAACAATTTTTATTAAGAGTGAACCTCAGTCGTCAGGTCTGTAAAAAAAGACGTGGAATAATAAATGTTTTCTAATACAAATTGTTTTTAATTATGTGTTCATTTGTCTCTTTGAAGTTCGTTTGTTTAATATATCGGTTTGCAATATAATTTTGTCATTCTGTCAGACTCAAATTTTAAATCTATATATCTATAAAAGTGAAAGTGTGTGTGTGTGTCTGTGTACATTTCCCTACGAAAGAACTCTGTCAATTTTTAGTCTACAGACTCGAAATTTGATATACAGGGTACTGAGATTTGGAAAAATTTATGTGATCGGTTTTTAGCCAGAAATTTGGCGATTAAGGGGTCAAAGTTCAACGATTTGAGCTTTGAGAACTCTACCAAACTACTCCGACAATTTAGGGTCTACACACTTGAAATTTTAGATATAGCTTCCGTGGACATGGATCTAACTTAATAACTTGATTTGAGCCCAAAACAATAAATTTACAGGGGTCATAATAGGGGTCAAAGTTTAAAAAATTACCCCCTTTTTTTTGCTCATCATACACCTCCAAACACCCGGGCAACGCCGGGCACCCATGCTAGTATATATATATATATATATATATATATATATATATATATATATATATATATAGAGAGAGAGAGAGAGAGAGAGAGAGAGAGAGAGAGAGAGAGAGAGATAGAGGAAGAGAAATACAGAAACTAAAATAGAAAGAAAAATGTGCCGAACAGCGAGTTTGAACCGAGCCAAATGACCTGTTGAGGGTTATACAAGTTAATTCCCAATTGAACCCCCTTTCGCTGGGTTGGACAAAAATCGATCAATCACAGTTTGACTATGATTGAAAGGTTTTTGATTACCTTCAAAATCGCCGATGATGATTTATTGATTTCGACCAGCAGCTGTTTTGTAGATTTGTAACTTTTTGCTTTCCTCGTTTCGCCAAGTCGCATTGAACTTCCTACCTTCGGTTTACCCTTTGCCATTTCTTCTCGCTTTAAGAAAATCCGGCTTCTATCAGACACGGATGGTTCAAAATGATAAAGTTAGAGTAAGAAAAGTAAAAGAAATAAATACATTTCTATCACCATGTATATATATATATATATATATATATATATATATATATATATATATATATGTGTGTGTGTGTGTCTGTGTGTGTAATTATGTATATATATATATATATATATATATATAATATATATGTGTGTGTAATTATATATATATATACACACACATATATATATATATATATAAAGTGACTATGTCCGTCTGTTTGTCTGTCTCTCTTTCTGTCTGAGTTTCAATCTCTACCAAAACTCTCTGTCGATCTTCGGCAGCTTTAAAGTTTATATATATATATATATATATATATATATATATATATATATATATATATATATATAAGGGATTTTGACCGGTGGAACGAATTCAATTTGGTTGTTAGCCGGTAGAAATAGCTGCTAAAATTAAAACTGATAACATGATACTTTACAGGGGTAAATCTATTGAAGTAATCCTATACACATGAGCAAATACACATTTATACGTTAAAGTCGGCTCATTGTTAACTATTTAATATCTTTCTTACTGTAGCTTAAATAGTAACGATCGGTTGGAGCATTAACTGTTTTGGTTTCGATTCTAGCTGATTCCACCTGTCATATTTTTTGTTTTATTTTTTACTTTTAAAATCACTACCATATATTGAGTACACATTATTTATAATATGTTGTGGAGAATCGACTCTATAATAATAAGTACGAAATATGCATGAATTAAAATATAATATTTAATAATTGCTTCCATTAGTCCTGAAAATCGACTTAGTACTCGAATTAAACAATACCGACTCATCAAGGGTGTGGTTAGAAGACTTTGTAACTCATATTACAAAAACCTTTTGCGCAGCCACGTCAACAATGTGTATCCATAGCCTGTAAAGACTGAACTGGTGTAACAATATATACTTGTAGGTGTATATTTATATTATAGGGAGATTTAACGGAGGTTGAAGTAATTGAAACTTTCTAATTTGGTTGTTTGTATCCTGTCAGCATGCACACTAGTTGACGTCACAAAATGACGACACGAATGATGAATTAGAAATTGTGGGAAGAGGCAAATGGTGTAAAAATTTAGGAAACGTTTAAGACGGGGAATTAACATTATATACAGCGTAATCACGAAGTTAAGAAAGGCTGAAGCTGGTCAGTTCCAGACGGGTGACTAATTTGGGAATACCAGGCGCTGTATGAAGGAATACTTCCACACCTCTTTGCAAAAATTGCAAAAACTAAAATTCAAGCCATTTCCACCACAAAAAGAGACAGGCCAAACATATAATCAACAGTAGCTCTTTTGGTATGATATGGATCCGTTCAAAATTATAGTTTCTGTTTAGAGCATAATTGAACCATTATACTTTCCTTTTGCACTGTAAGCTTTAATTCAAGTCATTATATATAAAAACATTTTGAAACATTAAAATAAACAATAGATTCTCTACAGTGCAATTTGGACTACAATGTATTGTGGACTGTGTTAGGGCGGGCGGCATGTGAATTTCCTCCCGGTACACTGCGATGTGTCCCCAACTAGAGCAGGCGATTTCTATGGTAATAAAATATAGCACTAGATTCAATAGTTACGTCGGACGTACCCCACTACATTATCACGCCGCTTTACCTGCCATAATATTGTATCTTGTCATAGATTCCAACATTTATATAAAAACATCACTGAATTTAAGAGAAATTTTAATTACCAACACTAAAATACAAAACCAGGACACGAAAAAAAAGCTTAAAATTACTGAAGCTATTTATATCAAAACACAAAACCCTAGCCTTATCAGGTGGCATTTATGAATAGTACAAATATATATAAATGCTTCGCATAATTCCCCCTCCCCACACCGGCCCGTTTTTGCTACTGACTCTAGAACCGGCACGTTCGCCCTTTTCCCCATGACACTAACACCCCCACCGCTGCAAGCAGACCCATGGATTTTCTCTCTCATACCAGCTACTATTTTAATAAATCTTCCCATAATTAGATGTAGATATTACTAAACAGAATCTTTCGGTTGTTTTTCACAATGTATATACAGTGCCATGCAAAAGTATTGGATACATTTTTCTTCATAACTTTAATTGGGGTTCAAGATTTTACCTAAAATTTGGTCAGTATATTCCTACTACCATTCTAATTAATATTTGAGGTAATAATTACAAAATTAAAGTTTAGAAAGTTTATATTAAAGGAAAAATATAAATCAACGAACGCAAATGTATTGGATATATTGATTTAATATTTGATTGCATAGCCTTTCTAATCGCTTTCTATAGTTGCACACATGTTTTTGGCAAAGATATGCAGGTATTTTGTGCCATTCTTCTTTGAAGAACTGTTATAGTTGTTGAATATTTTGTGGATTCCTCTTGTGAACATTGATCTTCAATATTTTCCACAAATTTTTAATTTGGTTGATGTCTGGAGACTGATTGGACCAGATAAGAACGTCAATTCCGTGTGCTTGGAATCATTATCCTGCTGAAACACGAAATTGCTATTATGTCCCAATAAATCAGCAGATTTTTGGAGGTTTTTCTCCAGAATCTCCTTGTACATACGTCCATTCATTCTACCATTAATGATTTCTAGTTGACCCGTAACATTTAGATGAAAAACACCCCCGATACTATAATCGAACCACCGACAAACTTTATCGTAGGAATGGTATTCTTTTTGTTATAGGCGGTGCTATTTTAAAACCATACATGTGTTGTTGTGTTTCTTCCAAAGATTTCGATTTTCGTTTCGTTTGACCAGATTACCTTGTTGCAAAATTCTTGGGGTTATTCACCATATGTTTTAACATAATTCAAACGTGATCTGACATGTTTAAGCTTCAATAATGAAACGTTTCTGGGGGATCTTGATATAACACCTGCATGATTTACAACTCTACTGATTGTATCCTTGCTCACATTAATCCCAGTTTTTTTCACCTTTCTGCTTACCCACCTTTTTTTTTCGTTTAATTTCCTTGGCCGACCACATCTTGGAAGATTTGCAACAGCTTCACCAGGGTTTGTTTTAACTTTCTAATAATGTTTCTAACTGTACTAAGTGGTAGATTAAGTTCCCTTGATATTATTCGATACCCTTTTCCTTTGTGCTTATCAATGATTTTTTGACGAATGTCTATTGAAACGCTTTAGTTTTAGGCATTTTTTATAAATGAACTGGTTGACTTTGTAGGAATGAGCCCAAACTGGAAGAATTTTATATATATATATATATATATATATATATATATATATATATATATATATATATATATATTATTTTTAAAAACAGTAATTTACATACACGCTTGTTTCGGGGCCCTACCCCTTATCAGAGTAGCTTGACTGTTGTTAGGACTCGAACCCCGGACCTTATGTATTTAAACGATGATGAGGGGTAGGGCCCCCAAACAAGCGTGTACGTAGATTACTGGGTTTTTTTTAAAATAATAAATAAATAAATACGTCCAAATAAAAAGTGGGCGACTTTCTAAGAAAACACCGGATCTTCAAGGTGGAGGCAGTGATATTAATATCGTTTAAAAATCAACAACAAAACAATATATATATATGTGTGTGTGTGTGTGTGTGTGTGTGTGTGTGTGTGTGTGTGTGTGTGTGTGTGTGTGTGTGTGTGCATATTCGTCTCCTATGAGTGAAATTTAACGACGATTGAAGTATTAAAAATAGTGGAGTTGAAAAAAAAGAATTCGCGATGAATCGATACTTGCGAAAGGTTAAAGTTATATTTGAAGATCAGAATAAATGAAAATGATTATTTTTTTTCATTCTGTCCATCTGATTTGTTCTTCAAATAATTAGATCTTACGTCATCACGCTACGCCTATTACTTTGTCCTTTAAATACCCTTTCATCCTGTTTATTTTTATTATTTTCCTGTGGAAATATCACTGAAACGCATGCATTTTGTTAACAACAACAACGTTACTAGTAAAAATATAACAGTTGTCTATCTGTGCCTCCATCTGTCTGTGCTTTCGCTCCTTGTGCACTTGAAAACGGTCCAGCCGATTTTTATGAAATTTCACACGAAGGTACTTTATGTATCTGGCAGTGTTCTGCTGTAGGTATTGGATCAGAATGCTTTTGCTAAGAATTGATAATCAATAATCAAAATACCCCGATAAAAAAGGAACTGCGATTTTTATCAAAGTTAACACTTAACACAGCGTAACATAAGTTTTACTGCAACATAAACCAAAATGCCAGATATTTTTTTACATAGATATGTTTTTTACATTATAAAGGCCAAGAGGCCACTCGAGGATAAGGGTTAAAGAGTGTACAGTAGAAATTGGACAATATAGTAATCATTAGTAATGAAAATTTGGTAAATTTAATAACTTATATGGAACGGCTCATCAAGAACTTATTTACGTTAGACTTGAACACAACCATATTGTAGTCAGCCGGAAAGCAGGAAAATGGAAGACAATTCCACAGGCGTGCAGTTCTAAGAAAGACGCTTTGTTCATGGAATCTACGTTTAGGTTTAGGCACAGATAAAGAGTGGTGGGAATTATTGATAGTGTTTACAGCTAGACGAGTGTTTCTTGTGAAAGTTTGGCGAGGGGGGACCATAGATTGAAGCTCAGTCGAACACTTTCCATGAAAATAACGATACATCAGAGACAAACTCTCAACATCTCTTCTGTGAGATAGAGGTTGCAAGGAAGAGAAAAGGACATCTCCTACGAGGCTACGAATTCTACTTTGAACTCTATCAAGGCAGGGCAAGTCCTTTCTAGCAGCTCCTTCCCAGATGTGGCAACAGTATTCCATCCTTGAACATACAGAAGTATCAGTAGGTTCTTTGATATGTCAGAGGTGTGTTCTAAAAATGCTCCTTTTTAAAACACATATGCGTCAAGATATTCGGCGTTTTCATTTTAAACTTAAATTCATGTCATCATCACCGCACAAGTAGTAAGACCAGAGATACATAATCAACAGTGGTTTATTTGATATGGCATGAGCGCGTTTGAAATTTCTGTTCATGTTTAAAGCACAATTGAATCATAACTTTTGCATTTTAAACTTAAACTCAAGGTATTATATATAACAAATAATTTTAGAAAATCAACAGTAGGTTCTCTACAGTGCAATGTAAACTGCAATGTATTGTGGAGTAAGTCACTGCGGGAGGCATGTAAAGCTTCCTTCAAAGCCACCGTGATAGGTCCCCAATTAAAGTATGCAATTTATCAATTTGATTGAAAAATAGGTGATTTCATGGATTTCGGTGGCGGTTAAAATAAGGGTGAGTAGAGCCTCCCACCTCAATTGAAATGAATAGCTCTCGTCTTGAGGAAGCTTCGTGTTTTGACAAGCTTCTCAGAATGACATTCACTCACAATCTGAAAGGGAACACATGTTACATATCGGAGGACTATAATAAGAAAGAATAATATCATGTTTCATACCTTTCTATCCGCAGGTCTTCCTGATGAATATCCGCTATACTGACACAATAAGACGATTGAGACTTACCTGGCGTTTTTTCTTTGTGAATATAAATTTATTTCTGATGTCTTAGCGTTTCACGAAGACTGCTACGTGGGTACATGTTGTGTTTATCTCGTTTCCCGGCCTTTAAAGCATGTCTGCACACTTCGGTGACCAAACCCAAACTCCCTGCTCTAATCTTTTTGACCTGTCAGTTTCGATGACGTAGCCGATTAAATGACACACCTCTCTTGTTAGCCTAGCAAGGTCACTGGTGTTGTCCACTTATCAATATATATATATATATATATATATATATATATATATATATATATATATATATATATATATTTATATAGAGAGAGATAGACAACACTTTTAACCCTGCTATTATCTACCTGGACACTCAACAAAAAATTGGGAACAAAACTAGACGTCGAATATACCCGTATGCTACGAACAGTATGAAATATATCTTAGTAAAATCATTCCACGAAGCAGCAACGTTATGGCAACTTACCTGCCATATCTAATACCATCAGGGAAAGACGCCTACGATTTACCGGTCACTGTCTGAGGAGCAACTATGAATTGGTGAGTGATGTATTGCTATGGACTCCACGACACGGACGCGCAAGCAAAGGACGACTTAGATCCACGTACATCTATCAAATAGCACACGACGCCAACTGTGAACGTGAATATCTGACGAAACTAATGGACGACAGGAAACTCTGGAGAGGAAGAGTCACATTGGTAACATTGGCAAAATGTCCGTCCTTATGATGATTATCTAGCACACATACATCAAATCTGTGGCCAAGGCCGGTGGAAAAATAATTAGATCACACTACCGCTCCAGCGAGTATCTCACTGCCGATGCAATCTTTTATCTGTATAAGAGCCAGGTACGCCCAAAATAGAGTACTGCTGCCACATCTGGGCAGGAGCTGCTCGGCGATCCCTATCCAGCTTTGATAGAGTTAAACACCAGCTTCAAAACTAGTACGTGATTCTTTTGTCACTTCACTGCAAACTCTATCCCAAAGAAGAGACGTTTCGACCTTGTCACTGCTTTGTCGTTATTTTCATAGCAAGTGCTCGACTGAACTCCAACCTATGGTCTACTCTTGCCAAAAATTCGCAAAAATAAATCGACTACCTACAACCACTATAAACGATTTCCCCCACTCTCTATCTGTGCCTAAACCTAAAGGCAGATCTCATGAACCAAACTTCTTTCCCATAACTGCTCGCCTGTGGAACACTGTTCCGCTGTGCTGCTTCTCGGTTGAATAACACATTGTAGCCATCAAATCCAATGTAAACAAGTTCTTGTTGAGCTGTTCCCATAAATAATCCAACTCTGCATAATTTACACCATTACCGATTACTATACTACCACTTTACATTTATTAACATTTATTCTCGAGTGGCATTCGAGCCTTGTTAAGTGGTGACTCTCAAATTATAAAAATAAGAAACGTAAGTCAGTCATACTTCAGTCTCGCGGGACTTTCAATCAATCAATCAAACAATAAGGATTTATCACTCAATGAGGAACTCATCCCTGACTTTAACCATCTAACTCTTTCCTGAGCTATCTGCTGTCATGTGGAACCCATGTGTTGTATCAGTTCGTCCATCCATCTAGTTGTTGGTCTTCCATTTGGCCTCTTATGTTCACGAGGTGTCTATTCCGTTGTTCTGATGGACGATCTGTTGCCATGTTGTCTGGCTCTGTACCTTACTCATCTGTGTTCGGATGTTTTAATGGCAGTATTGATGCCAATAACTCTTGTTTGTTGGCAGATCCAGATTTTTGTCTATCTGTCTTGTAGAGTGATGACCAACATTACCGTTTCTATCATTTGTGCTACTGCCAAGATTTCACTTGGCGAGTGTTAGGGCCCATGTTTCACTACAGTACATCATCACGAGTATTATATAATGGATTATAAGGAAAACTTATTCGAAAAAAAGTAATTTGAAATCATAATCAAAAATTCCGACATAATTTTCTTTTTAACTTAATAACAATACAAATTACCGGCTCTGTTTGTTATTTTTGTTTTTTGTATATTTAATAACATTGATGAGGATATTCTTAGTTATAAGGCCACCATTCGCCCATGTATGGAGTATTGTCGTCATATTTGGGCTGATGCATCTACTTCTAGTCTCTCGCTCCTAGACAAGGTCCAAAAGAGAGTCTCCAACTTGATAAATCCGGAACTGTCATCTAATCGCCTCGCCGACGAAATGTTGCATCCCTCTGCCTGTTCTACAAGTATTTTAATGGAGAATGCTCTGACGAACTACAAGAATGTGTGCCCTCACGACGTAAATACCCTCGACAAACCCGACAAGCAACTAAATTCCACCCCTACACAGTAGAGATCCCTAGATGTAAGAGAGCTTTCTACTCCAGTAGATTTTCCCCAGAACCGCTAGACTTTGGAATTCCATTCCGGGTCCCTGTTTCCCCAACTGTACTGACATACAGAAGTTCAAGTATAACGTGAATCGACATATTGCTGCCCAACTCTCTACATAGTACCCCAGTAGCTTATGTCCCTGATAGTAGCAATGTGCCTTGTTTGGCGTGAAAATGTAATAAAAAATACCCCTATATTATTTTGTCGCATTTTAAGCGGACTTCATGGAGTTTAGATTTGTGCTCGTTCACGTGTCTCCGCACTTCTGATTACAGTTCTCGCACGAACGCGATCTGGATTCCACAATTTGAGTTCGTCTCAAAGCCAATCATTATTCTATTAATTCAAGTAGAGCGTGGACATTTCGGTACTTGCAATTTGTCAAACGCACTGTCTCACCTCATCCAAGAGCGTATCGTCTCAAGTGCCCTTTAAACCCACTTTGCAGAGAACAATTTACCGCGTTCATTATATCCATTAAATAGATTGGTCTAATAATCTTTGTCTAGATGATTTCATTTATTAGTCCAAAGAAATGGGTTACACTTCTTCGTTCAAAGAAAAAGACGAGAAATACGGAACGAATGCTCACCTGGAAAATCGGAAATTTAAATTAAAATCTCTTTTCAACTTGTACGTTAGATACCAAGGAACTGTCTCTGTAATAATAAATGCGTAATCTGTATGAATTAAAATAGCATACTTAAACGACCGGGCAACACCGAGCTCTCTGCTAGTATATATATATATATATATATATATATATATATATATTTATATATATATATATATATATACATGCATTGCACGCATGTGTATATATATATATATATATATATATATATATATATATATACATATATATATATATATATATATATATATATACATATATATATATTTAAATAAGGGAGTAGTCACCAACAATGTGTATTTTTTAACATTATTTTATTATTCCGTGTCTTGGTTTTTCATTGAGAATTATGTTTGGATCATTGTAATAATGTTTTTAAGTCATTGAAATCGTTTACGTACGTTTCAGACGGTCTAATGTGTCCTAGTCAGAAATTATTTTCAAATGTGTAAAAATGGCGATTTTCGTTAGTTTGAAGTTTTTCCAAGGGGTGGAGGCTTGTAAGTGTTTATTATACATTGGTATGCTGAATTTTTATTGCGTTTTTATGGCTTTTTTATTTGGTTTGTCCAGGGGGATTTTGACCTGGCTGTAGTCAGTCGTTATCTCTATCTGCTAATGTGTTTTTCCTATAGGGTGGGGTAGGGTGTGTGTGTGTGTGTGTGTGTGTGTGTGTGTGTGTGTGTGTGTGTGTGTGTGTGTGTGTGTGTGTGTGTGCGTGTGTGTTTATGTGTGTGTGCGTGCGCGTGTGTGTGCGTGCGCGTGTTTGCTTTTATTGGTTTGGGAATGTGTATATTGTTTTATAGTATTTTGGGGTTATTTGCTTTCTTAGGAAGGCGGCTGTGGTCCGAGGTCGTTACTAATGTGCATGTGTGGGGAGGGGGGACTGGCTCTTCTGAAGTAAGGGTAGGGGTGCTTTCATTCTATTTTGATATTTATTTTTTGGATTCTTGGATTTTAGTATTGTTATTTTTCAGGACGAGGACGCATCAGACCGTCTGAAACGTACGTAAACGATTTCAATGACTTAAAAACATTATTACAATGATCCAAACATAATTCTCAATGAAAAACCAAGACACGGAATAATAAAATAATGTTAAAAAATACACATTCTTGGTGACTACTCCCTTATTTAAATATACATCTTTCTTTCATTGGAATTTATTAACCCATTATATATATATATATATATATATATATATATATATATATATATATATATATATATATATATAAGAGAGAGAAAGAAAATTAAAACTATATTGAGTTTTTTAATTCGGTTGAGATTACATTTTCTATATATAAATACGGTTATTTATATTAGTTTGCAGTTTACCCTTGTGTATATAAGGTAAACACTACATCCCTTTGTTTTAATTAAATATATATATATATATACATATATATATATATATATATATATATATATATATATATATATATATATATATATATTAGTGGCCTGACAAGGCTCCAGGAGAGACAAACGAAGCAGAAAAACTGAAACATCTAGGGGAGACAACCGAAGCAGCAAAACCGAAGCTGCCTGACAGGACATTATATATAAAAGATTTTGGTCTAAACACTTGAAATTTTAAATATATCGTTACTTGGACATGGATCAAACATTTTAACTTTATTTGATCCCAAAAAATAAATGTTAAAGAGTCCGAATTGGGGTCAAATTTTATAAACAATTGACCTCTGCGGTCTCTACCAAATTACACAATCAATTCTTCTTCTAAACATTTTACATAAAGGGTATTCAAAGATAGGGCAAGCTTTTTAATCGGTTTGGATCGAAAATTAGAGCTACCAAGGGGTCAAAGTTCAACGGATTTGACCTCTGCGGCCTCTTCCAAATTATGTAGCCAATTTCTCGTCTAAACATCTGAAATTTGACATAAAGGGTATTCAGAGATAGGGCAAGCTTTTTAATCGGTTTGGGTAAAAAATCTGAGCTGACAAGGGTGAAAGTTTAAAAAAATTGACCTTTACGGTGTCTAGCAAACTACTCAGCCAATTTTAGGTCTAAACATTTGAAATTTATACATAACGGGTATTCAGACATGCGGCAAGCATTTTAATCAGTTTAGGGGCGTAAATTTATCTGCCCAAAGGTCAAAGTTGAAAGAGTTGACCTTTGAAGATTCTATCAAATTTATCCGCCAATTTTGGGTCTAAACACTTTAAATTTTAGGTAACTGGACATGAATCAAACATTTTATTTTGATTTAAGATTAAAACAATAAATAATAAGGAGTCAAAATTGGGGTCAAATTTTAAAAAGAGGGTGTAATGGGAGTCATTTACATGCTAACATAAGAGCACTTCCATGGGGCCTTTGTTAGAACGGTACAACAAGTGTATCGTAGTCGAGGGTGGTTACTTTGAAAGGACTAGAGTTTCATGTGCGTACTATCAATGAAAGTGCCCATACAAAAAATGTCTGGAAACTTGTTCAAGCAACCTCGTATAACAGAATATCGTAAATTTTTATTAAAGGACAAACATAACGAAAGTGAACATAATGTATTCGTAATCTTTCATTTTATAATCCACGTTCTTCTTTAATTTTATCTTTTCAAATTTCTTTCTTTAATTTGCAATGCGTTTCTCTCTTCCTTTTCCCTTTTCTATATTAATCGCAATATCAGCGGCATCCACTCGCATAGTGATCTTTAGTCTTCAAAGAGTCTTCAGAAGAAGACAAAGAAGAAGAAAATAAACGGCGTTTTGTCGAGGAATGCCGAGATTACTTGAATCGCAGAAAATCGCGACTTATTACCGGCAGATCAATCTGAGACGACTTTCTTCTGACACAAAGTCCACGAATTATGAATTAGTAGCTCTAATGCATTAATAACACAAATACCACAAATAGTTCTGTTCGTAAGCACCATTTACCGATTATCCGGTTGAGCTTAAGAAATACGAGTTTGCCAATCCAACTAAAACGTGTCGCAAAGAAAGCAAGGAATGAAAAAGATTGTCAGTTTTGCTGAAAGTTGGCAATGGCGCAATGGTTAGCGTAGCGGCTTGTAAAACACATTTTGTGATTTTGCCTTTCTATTTTTTAACTAGAAGATGCACCCGGCGTTGCCCGGTATTAAACGTAACTATTTTTTTTATAAACAAAAAAAACAAAGAAACTGTTTCGGTCTACTAGTATTTACTAACTAGAGACCTCATCAGGCAACAACCCATATTTTCGAAATCGGAATTCTAAATCTAAAAATATTTAAGACCGAAACATGCTCATGACTGTGTAGCAACAAACTACTGCTTATGTAAAGACAAATGTATATATCTTGAGTTCCTTCGATAATAATCGAAACCGAAACCAAATATTATGAAGAATTCTTAGTCAAATTATTTACTTATATAAAAAAAAATAGATTGCTTGAGTGCCATCAATTTTAATCGAAACCGAAACCAAAACTTATGAAGAATTCTTGGTAAAATTATTTATTACAAGAAATGAAAGTACATAACAATTAAACTACCCGGATGTAAGCATGACACATAAAATAACAAACGCGCTATCTTATTAATATATGGATTAATCATATTAATCTGTCTCCATGCTAAACTTTGTATCGAACAGATAGCATAATATCTAGTTCGTTGTACATTATCGTATCATAACAAAGGTCTATATAAACTGTCATTCAGATCGGCTCACTAGTTTCCGATAAAAAGTGGAAAGCACACACAGACTAAGAGAAATATAATATCGTTGTAAGTATAAAATGTCTAATTCATAAAATAGTTTTATAAAACGCAGTTGATTCATCTGATCCGCATTTGTAGATGAGGAGTGGTCATTCTTAGATACTTCGGGCTAGAGGATGCAACGAAAAAGTCGTCGTCCTAAAAGAAAACAACACTACAGCTTTATTTTAAAACTTTTATTGAAAACTACCAATTCCAGTTACATGATTATGTAGTAGAGCTTACATCTATTTAATGCAGCCGCTTTCAGCCTCAATTACTGCCTCGATACAGGTCCGGAACTGGGAGCATGCCTTTTCCACAAGCGCCAACGGGTGCTCGGTGAATATTCGGCGGATGGCGGCCATCAGGCTGGCTTAAGTGTTGTGAGAGGCCATGTTGGTTATGTTCACGATGTATGACCAATCTTATTTTTAAAAAAATCGTATGTAATGCTTCAGACTGTTTTGGGACCATTTGTCATAAATCGAACACTAGTTTTTGAGTGGCATGAGAAATTCAAGGCAGTCAGGGTATCTGCAAGGGAGGCTGAGAGATGGGGGGGGGTAAAGAAAGTCAGAACACAAGAGGTGATTGGTCAAATGAATAATTTCACGGATAAGGACCGTCAGGTGTCCATAGACACAACAAGTGCACAGTATGGTGTAATTGTAAGATTTGTGCACACAAGTATTCGCAGGGAACTGAAAGTGCGGAAGATTGGCTCGAATGTACAAGTCAAAAACATTACCCTTGTCACAGACTATTTGAACAAGATGGACATAAAGACAGCTCCTTACTCTCCCTATAGTACAGATCTAGCTCTCTGTGACATTTGGTTATTTCATAAGCTAAAGAAACCCCTAGAGGTTGGCGTTATGAGACAATTATGGGATTGAAGTATGCTGTCACGAGGGCCATTAACTCGCTCACACAAGTGAACATGCATGAGGCCTTCCAGCAGTTGTGAGAATGATACAAGTACATTATAGCCAGGGGAGATTACTTCGAAGGAGACTAGAGTTTCATGAGTGTACTATCAATATAGGTGCCTATACGAAAAAAGTCTGCAAACTTGTGGAAAGCGCCTTGTACATGTCGCATAAACAAGTTTTTAACAATTTTCGAAATGCGTCAATATCAAATACGTTCCTTTAATTGCTTTTTTTCTTTATACATTTTTTCTTTTTTTACCCTTTATAATTCCCCCTATTAAAATACTTATATAAAAATTTATCAGACTGTAAGTCTTTAATTTTTGCGTCTTATGGAGTGTTGCCCTAAATCAACCACGTTGTTGCCCTAAATCCTAAGTAAAAATTAACTTGTCAGCGTTCCATGCATCGGTGAAATCTAATTCATGAATTACATATTTGCACAATATATACCTTAAACGTTTTCCGTTTGAAAAGTCTTAGGAAGTCAAACGGAGCTGAAATATCTGAGCGGAAATCGCCTCATGTCATCGACTCTCGTCCTAAGGTAACCTTTGATGTTAAATATGTCTCATAATTTTTCCATTTAAATACATTCGTCGTTACGCAGCAGCGATAATTGTCATGCATTATACATTTCAACATTTACGAAATAGGCACTTAAACATAATCTACTAAATATATTCATATGGAATGCATTTTTATTGCATGAATATATCTCCTACTTATATATAAAACACACTTTGTTTTTGCACGTGTGTTTGTGTGTTAGTTTGTCCCCTACAGACGTTACAAAATAGCTGAGTCTGGGAGTGTTCTTAGATAGATTTTATATGGGAATGTCTCTGATTAGTATCGAAAATCACTAAATATATCACCCTTATACAAACTTACATCACAAATCCATCTAAGGCTCTTCATAACTACACAAACAGGAAGACCATATATATATAATCAATATCAGGTTCTTTGATAAGACAGTGGCGCGTCTGAAATAGCTGTTTTGTTTGGAACACAATTAAACTAGGATACTTGACTTTTAAATTTACAAATTTTATTCAATCCACTATATCAAAGCAATTTCATAAAATCAACAGTACGTTCTCTACAGTACAATGTAGACTATAATGTAGTATGGACGACGTCACTGTAGGGAAGCATGTGAAAAATCCTTCCGGTGCACGGGTGTGGGTTCCTGACTAGATCAGGCAATCAATCGATTTGATTGAAAAATTGGCGATTTCGCCGATTTCGATGGCAATACAAGTATTGGAAGTTGAGAACATTCGTTGATCCTTTTTCCATCCCCGGTAACGTAGCGTCCCCTGCTACTCTCTCTCTCTCTCTCTCTCTCTCTCTCTATATATATATATATATATATATATATATATATATATATATATATATATATATACGTTTTATATATATATTATATTATATATACGTTTTATTTTTTATTTTTTATTACCGTTTTTTTTTCTGTTCAGTTATATTTTTGCTTCAGCTATGCGACCGTTTTTTGGCCGTTATGTAGCCTCCTCAGACTTTGAAGAAAAGTTCGTTTATGGTGGAATGAAGGAATGAATGATGTTAGCTGAAACAAAAATGTAACTGAACAGAAAAAAACGGTAATAAAAAATAAAACGCATATTTGCTCTACAACAGAATTGAGCACTTTCTTCAGGTTTTTATTAATTACCATTTCTACTATATATATACATATATATATGTATATATGTATGTATATATATATATATATATATATATATATATATATATATATATATATATATATTAAGACATCTGTTTACAAATTTAATACTATGTTGATCTACCGTAAAATGTAGGATGGATTTATCTTCCATATTTATAAAGTTTGATAAACGCATACTAAACAAAATAATAAAAAGTCTAACACACAAAACTATTTTCTTCGTGTGTTTCGAATAATAAGAAACTGTACTTTTCTTTGCATGAATCAACATAAATGATCGTTTGTTTCATTTTGGTTTAAAAAATGACAATAATGTCATTTTTAGAAAATTTGAATGCCTATTACAGATAACTTGAAAGTTTACTGCAAATAACTTAAAAACTTACTGAGAGTAGCTTGCATGCCTACTTCAAAAAACTTCAGTGCTTATTGTATAAGACTTGAATGTTTATTTGACAGAACGAATGCTTACTGCATAAAAATTGAAGGCCTAATTCTTCTTATTATAAATTTTCCTAATGACTATCTGTCTGTGGGTTAGTGTGTGTGTGACGCGGTTTATCTCAGCCTACAGGCAACCCACCCAGGCAAGTAAGGAACCGAAATGACGCTTATGACCCAGCGGATGTTTTAGTGATATTTATATCCATATTTGGCGTATGGAAATGTAAAAAAAAAAAATGCAAAAAAAAATAGCGATTTTCTAAACAACGTTTTATTTACTGGATATTTTTCCGGTACAAGGATTCAAGTTTGCCCGGCTTGGCAAACTTGGGTTCTTGTGAAGAAAACTTGAATACCGCCTGCAGAGAAAGAATGGCTATTGGATTAACTTGAATGCCTACTGAAGAGAATTGAATTCCTATTGCATTGAATGTAAATGGCTACTGGACAGAACGTTGACGCTACCTGCGGGGAACTTTAATCCTACTACAAAAAAGTTGAATTCTCAGTAGAAAGAATTTGAATGCCTACTGCAGAAAACATGGATAGCTACTAGAGATATCTTGAATTAAAATACGATAAAATCTGAACGCATATTAAAAATATTATCGAGTGTCTTCTGTCTCTCTGCGCAGCGGTGTTTCAATGTGCCTTGATAGAGTTCAAAATAGACTTCGTAGCCTCGTAGATGTCCTTTTCTCTCCCATGCAGGCTCTATCTCACAGAAGAGATGTTGCGAGTTTGTCTCTGCGTTATCGTTATTTTCATGGGCAGCGCTCGACTGAGCTTCAATCTATGGTCGTCCCTTCGCCAAACTTTTACAAGAAACACTCCTCTAGCTGAAAACACTATCAATAACCCCTCCACTCTTTATCTGTGCCTAAACCTAAACGTAGATTCCATGAACAAAGCTTCTTTCTTAGAACTGCACGCCTATGGAATTGTCTTCCGTTTCACTGCTTTCCAGCTGACGTCAATGTGATTAACTTCAAGTCCAATGTAAACAAGTTCTTGATGAGCCGTTCCACTTAATTTAACAAATTTACCGAATTTCCATATTCTCGAGTGATCTCTGGCCTTGATAAGTTATTATACCTATGTAAAAAAAACGTGTAGTATGAGGGCGCTTAACTCTACAAGTAAACCGTGACTAAATATTCAAAACAATATAGTATTCATAGCCTTACGACGAACATATTGGTATAAAAGAATTGGCCGAAGAAGAAACCATCAAGATGTTAACATTGATATATATATATATATATATATATATATATATATATATATTGATTTATTTATTTATCTATCGATCTATCTATCAATATATCTATTTATTTATCTATTTATCTATTTATCTATCTATCAATTTATCTATCAATTTATCTATCTATTTATCTCTCTTTCTATTTATCTATTTATCTATCTATCTATTTATCTATCTATCTATCTATCTGTCTGTTTATATATCTATCTATTTATCTATCTATCTTTCGATTTATCCATTTATCTATTTATCTATTTATCTATATATCTTTCTATTTATCTATCTATCAATTCATATATCTATTTATCTATCTATCTATTTATCTATTTATCTATCTATCTATCTATTTATCTATCTATCAATTCATATATCTATTTATCTATCTATCTATTTATCTATTTATCTATCTATCTATCTATTTATCTATCTATCAATTCATATATCTATTTATCTATCTATCTTTCTATTTATCTATCTATCTATCTATCTATTTATCTATCTATCTATTTATCTATCTATCTATCTATATATTTATCTATCTATCTATTTATCTATCTATCTTTCTATTTATCTATCTATCTATCTATTTATCTATCTATCTATTTATCTATCTATCTATCTATATATTTATCTATCTATCTATTTATCTATCTATCTTTCTATTTATCTATCTATCTATCTATTTATCTATCTATCTATTTATCTATCTATTATAAGTCACTTTGTGTGTGAGTTTTTTCCTCATAACTGCCTTACACTAGCAATCATCCACCTTCTCTTATTGAAGGTGTATAAAGTAACAGCACTAAAAGGGATATTCCACCAGACTCGATGGACTCTTGTATGTAAGGACTAAAAGACTACAAGAATTCTATAAATAATTAACTGCTTAGTTGGTAAGAATAAAATCCTTATTCTTTCATTCACTAACTCAACATTTGGGAAATAATATATATATTTACGTATCTCTTATACATATCAAATGTTGCCCCTTAGAGGAAACCTGTTATTTGTTTGAGAAATTCAGTTGAAATTAAATGAAGCAAGAATCCATTTTTTATTTTAGTTTTGTAAAATAACGTAAGTCAAATGTTTGTCGTTCTTTCTACACATTTTCTAATTCAAGGGATTAATTTTGTCGTGAATGGCATGCTGTAATTGTTCAATAAATCTTATGTTGATAATATCGTACGTTACATATTAAATATATCCAAGCAAAAGCACATATGCACATCAGCTGATGTCATTGTTAACTCTTCAAATAGTTTGGACCATTTACCCTCACACTATGCAATACATACGTTTTTGTTCGTACTATTTGGATTCTTCGGACTACTGCCTTTATCTAAGTTCTTATTCTCACATACTTTCGGTCGATATAACCTCCAACCTTCTTCAAGTGTGTCATTTGTCGAACTCAGTACTATGCACGGAATTATGAACCAGACCCTTTATTTTATCTATCTCCTTCCAGCACCTATGACTAGGCAGAAGCTTGAAATTGGCATCAATTGAAATAAATAGCTCTCGTCTTGGGGAGACTACATGTTTTGACAAGCTTCTGAGTTTGTCGTTTAACTCCTGAACTGAAATGGAACATGTACATCAAATCTGTGTCCAATGTCCCTGGAAAAATGATGTGACCCTTCTACCGCTCCAGCAGATATCTCACTGCTGACGCAATTCTCTATCGATATAAAAGCCAAGAACATCCAAGAATAGAGTAATGTTGCCATATCTGCTGAAAGCAGCTGATCCTGCCTTGACAGAGTTCAAAATACACTTCGTAGCTTGTTGAGGGTGCCTTTTTCTCTACCCTGCAACCTCTTTCCCACGGAAGAGACGTTACGAGCCTGTTTCTGCTTGATCTTTATTTTCATGGCAAGTGCTCGTCTGAGTTCCAATCTGTGGACCCCTCTCGATAAAATTTCAGGAAATACACTCGTTATTTGAAACAATTTCCCCCACTTTTTATCTGTACCTAAACCAAAACGTAGATTCCAGGGACAAAGTTTTTTTTTAGAACTGCACGCCTGTGGAACTCTTTTCTGTTTGTCTGTTTGTCTGTTTTCCAGCTGACTACAGTTTGGTTGTCTTCAAGTCCAACGTATACAAATTCTTGATGAACCGTCTCCTTAAGTATCCAATTCACCAAATTCCCACTACTAACGATTACTACAATATTATCCCATTGACTACTGGACAGTCAATGACCCTTATCTTCGAGTGGCCTCCGGGCCTTGATAAGTGGTATCTCCTATGTAAAACATGTAATTAAATTGACTCTAGAAGAGTGTAAGTTACTATATAAATTTATGGATCATCTTTTCTCACTTGTTGTGACTGTTTTGCGTATAAACATATGCGCTCTCTTTGCCAATATGTTCGGCAAACCTTTCTCAAAGACCCATACTGAAATTTATTATCACAATAAAGTCATTCATGCAAGACTGTTGAATATTGAAATTATTATAGAAATGAAAAAGATGGTTTTATTTACGCTTGTGATAAAACTGTGTCGCTATGTTCATTCAAGCTCTAACAAGAACTAGACAGTATATAAGAACAAAAGCAGTTTGCATTTGCAAATGATTCCCACTGAGCAGACTAAACTATTACCTATTCCCTTTGAAGCCATCGTTAATCAATTAACGCTCACATATTTTATCTTAATTGATCAAACACCGATGACTCGTTGGAACGAGCTGCAAATATTATATAATAAACAGCGTCAGATAAAACAGCTTTCACTAATATTAATTGTGTTTTTTTTTTGTTGGCAAATTCAGTATGGCGTCAATACGAGGTCGGCCATATTTGAGAATAGACGCCCCTCGTTATTTCCCGGAATTATCAAAGAAATATAATCAATGCGCTTACAGGGTTTCGAACCGGACTTCATTAAAGATTAATGGGGAAATTTTGTTTGTGATTTCTCACGGCTACGGTGATGTGTATAATTGAAATAAATGGGGCATGATAATGTTAATATGGCCGGCCTCTTTTGCATGAATCGCTACACCACAAGCAAGGAGATTTTTTATTTATTTTGATTCTGTTATGATTCAAAGCTCAAATAATTTATATTCTTTGGCAGTAATATACTATAATATTTAATCGTATAAATATTTGATTTTTTTAAGGGAATCGCTCCGGACAAGTGTTAAATCCTTTTGACGTAAGGACCTAACAAAAACGAAATATAATGATGGCAAGGACAAGAGAAGCCGAATGGTGAGTGTCTTGAAACGAACGTAGGTTAAGCAAAGGTCAAAAATATTCATCAGCATGAGCGTTCCACAAGCCTGCGATTCTTGGAAACGCAGGCTTGTGGAATGCAGGACACTGTTTTACAATAAGGTATCATAACAGCAAATTAATGGAGACCACTATACCAACGAGTTAACAGACCTTAAACATAAGAAAAAGAGAAATATATCAGGCGATTCTGAAGCGCATATGTCATAATAGGCTTTATAGAACTACTGAGTCTAGCAAAATCACGTCTGTAAAGGTGATAGGTTGCAGTGGATGGATTGGTGTCAATAAAGATACAAATAATTTTCTGCAATTTACCAAAAACAATCAAATTGGACAGACATTCACCAGCCTTTACATGACAACAATTCTTCATACATGATCTGATAGTCGTACTATTAAATAGATAGAACAGAATAAATTATCTATCTATAGATCTAGCTATCTGTCCATCTCGACCTATCTATCTAACTGGAGAGGTAGACAAGAGATGGATATGATGAATATTTATAAAACCTGTCAAAATATAACAAAGCTAGATCATGGACAAGTTTACCGGAAGGTCTGGTCAGTTGATCGGATCTATGTGCATTTTACGCGTGAGTCACATGATCGGGTTAGCTGGAGATCAGAGAAGTTGGAACTTGGAATTGAAGCAGAGCGGTTGGGCTTCACGGTTGTCCCTCCTCCCCTCTTGGGAGGGAGTGGCGTGTCTCTCAATTTAGACTGTTAAAACACAAGCAAAGAAACTCAGTTTCTATTCTTCTGCGCGACATTCTGAAAAGTAAAATAAAAACTAAATATGAAAACTAATCGTCGTTTTGGAGTCAATGTGTTTCGTCCTAAAGGTTCCGGCGCCCCTCCAAGAACAAGATGAAGTCAGGATGTACCAGGTTCAGTGAGTAGAGAGGATAAAGGTATGGCGAAGATGCACATATGACACCCACACGCGTATTAACATTAGACGATCACGAAACATAACAATGGGTTCAGAAAATTAAAAACCTCTGATGGACATTTAGTGAAACATTTAGAACACGTCACAAACAAACACGACACGTATACAGCCGTTTACATTATACAACAGTAGATTTATAGAGACAGAGAATAGCCGCAGGTGTGGGAAAATCGTTACTTTACGAGAAACAAAAAAGATCAGTAAATCTATTACATAAACTCCAGGAAATATTTGACAAGCGAAAAGGCCTGGGGTAGTTAACACCCCTATATTCAAAATTTCATGTCAGTACAGTCAGAGAAGCAGGGACCCGAAAAGAAATTTCAAAGTCTAGCAGTTCTGGGAAGAAACTATTAGAGTAGAGGGCTTTCTGGCATCTGGGGATTTCTACTATCTAGGGTGGCTTTTACTGCTTATCGGGTTTGTCGGGGGCATCTACGTCGAGGGGGTGCAAACACTATTTGTTCGTCGGAGTGTCTAACATTAAAATACTTGTAAAATAGGTTAAGGGATGCAACATTTCACCGGGGAGACAGAGGTTGAAGCCTAGCTCTCAGTTAGGGACCTATTAAGTTGGGGATTCTCTTTTAAACCCTGTCCAGGAAAAGAGACTAGTAGCAGATGCACCAGCCTAAATGTGACGACAATACTCTGTATATGAGCGAATGGTGACCTTGTAGAGGTACATGATACTTTCAGGCAAAAGTAACTCTCATCAGCCGCGGAAATCCCTCGATGTTCCAGCTCGTGTTCCCTGTGAAGGTCTAGCCGGGAAGTTTGAACGAAGTAATTTCAGGTAATATATCAGTAGCCAAATCTATTAGTGGTTGAGGAGATTTCTTGTAATTATTAAGGGAAACTAGCAGCATTGAATGTGACCATCATCCAATTTTCCCCATTTCTCTACAGACTGGAGGTCTTCATCTAGGGTTTCCGCCATTGCCTTAGATATGTGTTCATTTGTTTTCCCTTCATGCTTATTATAGAGTATCGTGTCATAAGAAAATAAACCCATCAAAGTAATACACAACTTTTATCAGGGAGGTCATTTATGAATATCAAGAAAATAAAGTTCCAAGGATCGATGTACACCCGCATTTATATCATATTGTTTTGACGTACGACCATCGAGAACAATCTGGATTCTTTTTTTATATAAGAAGAATTTAATTATGTTAAGTATTCGTCCAGTAATAACATAGGATCTGATTTTCTTGTGAAGACCATCGTGCTGTATTCTGTCAAAAGCCTTAGATATATCCATGACTACTACTCTAGCCACCCCCTGATTTGCCTAGTACATGGTATTTACGTTCAGAGATTACAGTTGGGATACATGTAGTAGAACGGGCTTACCTAAATCCATATTTTTGGCTGGGCAGAGGTTTAGCAAACATAAGATGGTGGACTAGAGCTGGATTAATGATTGACTCAAATATTTGGCCGAAAACAGGAGTGGGGGGGGGGCTAACGGGTCTATAATTTAATTGGTCAGTTATTTTGCCAGTATTCTTGTAAAATGGTACCAGAGAAACAGTTTTCCAGCAGTCAAGAAAGCAAGATTTGTTGAGGCACTTATTGTAAAGTTTGGAGACGACAGGAACAACCTGAGATGAGTATATTTTTAGTCGCGTGCAAGCGACTCTATAAGTCACTTCGTCGGTCTGTCGGTCGGTCATTCGATTTGTCGGTCGGTCGATCTGTCAGTCTGTCCGTAACACTTTTGTGCTTGGCCTTTTTGGTTAAGATAAAAGGTTTGTTGTTAATATATGCTTTTTAAGCCTTTCGGCCAATATCAAAGTGTAGTATCTGTTCTTACTACATAATGTACTTATGTTTGTAACTTTGCGAGGAAAAGTGGGGGATCACTTTTCTATATTAATTTAATGTAAAATGGTAACCCATTTTACAACCAGTCAGTCTCAAAGCCATTCAAGTCATTCTCCAGATCATTCAAGTTGTTTTTGAAGGATTCCAGTTATTTTTAAGCATTCAAGTCATTCTTAAGGTACTTCAATTCATCCTTAAGTTCATTAAAGTCATTCTAAGTTATTTATTTTTTATTTATTTAAGTCATTTCAGCCCATTCTTCGGTTATTTTAGTTTATCTTTAAGAATTTCATGTCACTCCTACATTCACGCATTCATTCATTACACGAGAGCACGCGACTAATGGCTATCAGCCTTGTTAATAGTACAGACGGGATGAGATCGGGTCCACATTATGATATCATGCACTTGAGAAGGGTGATTTTCTTGTGTGGTTTCTGTCCGCAAAGAAAAATCAGGGAGGGAGTGGTTTACTGGGTACAATATAGAGTTTGAAGTAAACCGACTGGAAAGTATGTTAGATTTCTCGGTTGCAGTGCAATGTTTGATAGTGAGGGAACTGTTGATTGCCTAGTATTTACTACACCGTTGTAGATTTTCTAGAAATCACGAGTTTCTAATTTCTGCGCTGCTCTGCGTTTTGTGGTGTTTTTTGTATATTCTCTCTTAGCTGTCGCTTTTTTTCTTACAATTGCATTTAATTTCTATACGCTTTTGTCTGTTGGATGAATATGCGGTATGCATGCTGCCTTTAGGTAATGGCAGCTGAACAAGTAGAAGTAAATCTTTGAAGAGAGTGGAGTTTGTGATAGAACTTCCGAGTGAGAACATGTGCTTTAATAGCCGATTTGAATATTTCAGTGCTCGCATTTGCGCACTGTGCTGCAGTAAGATAAATAAATTCGCCCATGAGTTATCTCTGGTGAGATCCCTGGACGCTTCTCAGTCAGCCTTCATATAGTACTTTGTAGTTTGGAGCGTTGGATCGAGAGTCTAGTGTGATTTCTACCATTATCACAGCGTAATCAGAATTCTCGAGTTGGTGATGTGCATTCGTTACACAATCACTGGGAACAATGACTCGACCAACTACAACCACTATATATGATTTCCTCCACTCTCTATCTGTGCTTAAATCTAAACGCAGATTCTATGAACAAATATACTTTCCCAGAATTACCCGCTTTGAAACACTGTTCCACTGGCCTGCTTCCCGGTTGATTTGTTGGTTGGTTGATTGTTTTTGTTTTACGGCATATCAACCCTTTTCGGGTTATTTAATGCCGAATCCAAAGATTTTGAAGAAAAATTTTTTAATAGAATATATTTGGTGTTTTCACGTCGGTTTCTATTTAACCCATAGTTGTGACCCTAACAGGTACTATCACTCTGGGTCAGAGTGGACCTGGGAGCAATGGTAATTAAAGGGTGGCGCCACACTCCCCAAAGCCCACAAGCTGGGGCCTCACCACTGGATATAGTTTAAGATCATATCCAGGACCCCCATTGAGGGACTTTTACCCTCGTATTCTAATGCCCCACCGACAGGGCCTGCTTCCCGGTTGAATATAACATGGTAGCTTTCAAATCCAATGTAAATAAGTTCTTGAGTCGTCCCCATAAATAATCAAATTCTTACCCAATTTAAACCATTAACGATTACTGCAATACCATAATAATATCTATTAACGTTTTGTGCCTTGATACATGACTCAAGTAAAATCACTTCAGAGCTGTGATTAACATTTTGTTCATCCTATGTATGCAAACATGTAATCGTATGATTGAGCTTGATAAGAACGTTTTTATAAAAAAAAAATGTAGAACTGCAAATGTGGATGCAAGCATAAGTTAAATTACTCATTTAGCGACATGTTATCGTCCAAACAAGTGTTTGACTTTCGAATTCTGGAACAATCCTGCAGACTCAATAAAATGGGAAAAATAATTTTATTATTCAAGCTTTTCTTTTCCAGCCTCGTCTACGTATTCTTCTTTTCCGAGATGTGTTTTTACCACCTTCATCATTTTGGTCTTGTTCTCCTGTATTTTCAGCATCCAGTTTTTATTCATCACTTCCTTCATCTTCGTCTTTCTTTATGTTCTTTTTCTTCTACTTCTTCTGCTTATTCTTCATCATCTTGTTGTTATTCTTTTTCTTCTTCTTCTTCTTTTTCTTCTTCTTGTTTCTTCTTTTTTATCATCATCATCATCATCATCATCATCATCATCGTCATCGTCATCATCATCATCATCATCATCATCATCATCATCATTATTTCTCTTACTCCTTATTTTATTTATCCTCATCTTTACCTTTTGTTACGACATTTTTTCCTATAATCTGTATGATCCCGCACAGTGGGGAGATGCTATTTAAAAAAGATGCTGCTAGGAACTGACGAATCGAATTAATTCACGTCCTGCTACCAACCAATCAGAAACCAGAATTGCTCAATAAATATTAAACCTTTCTGTAGTAATTTCACATACGTTTTTTACCGTGTCGACACGGGAAGAATCTTTTGCATCGGAAACTGTTCTGAAACTAAACATGGCTTACACTTCTAGACCTTGCGTCCGATTTACCTCTATATTTACCTTCACCTCAGCGTCCTTCCTTATTTCAATCACCATATCCTTCTTTTACATCATCATTAGGATCATCATGACCATCGTTATTATCATCAGTTACAACAGCAACATTAGCATCATCATCATATCGGTCTCGCTCGCCTTCATTTTCAGCGTCCAGTTCTTATTCATCTGTTTCTGTTCTTTTTTTTTCTTTTTACCTCACCCCGTTCGTCTTAATCATCTCTTATCTTCGTCTATTTTCTTTTTCTTCGTCATCATCATGATCATCCTATTTCTTCCACTCAATTTTTTTATCTTCATTTGGAAAAAAATGGAAATGGCACTAACTCTATGCAGGTTTTAATAACTTCCTCCAAATGGAGGATGTTTAACGGGAGTATGAAATTCACAAGCGGTCCCCAGTCGTATGTATATCCCTGTTAGGGCAAATGATAAGGTTAGGTTTTCACAATTCTTGCACGAAGTTATCGACGCCCTCCTACGTACAGCGCCTGGTATTCCCAAATTAGTCATCCATCTGATACTGACCAGCTCAATATTGCTTAACTTCGGTGATCTTACGAGAACCATGACTACAAGTAATTATGCCGTACATCTTTTCCGTTAGTCTTGTTCCTCTTCTTCATCTAGCTTCACCTCAGCATCCTTTCTTATCTGTATCACCATATCCTTCTTTTTCATCGTGATAATAAGCATCATCACTATGGTCATTATCATTATCATCATCAGCTGCAATAGCGTTATCATCATCGTCATTGACTTCTGTTTTTTGTAAATTTATTTGCCTGTAAAATTTGTAATCAATCAACTACACCATCTTCTATTGAATGGATGTTCGCATCTTTTGATGCTTGCTTTTGAAATAACAAATTGAAAATTACGGACACTGCGATAGAAGATGATTAAAAAACAGTCACATCAATGAATCATTTTTTTTTTTAAATACACGCCCTTGCCATAAGTGTCATATTTTAAGATGTTTTCATATTAGAAAATTTGAGGGATATTTATTTTAAACGTTATTTTATCAGCCGGCATCAACGACGATAAAGCAGACACGTAAAGGGCCACGAACTGCAGATGTGGAAAAATAACTGTTCGAAGAAATACACAATTAATTACATGGAAACGTTATAAGTCTTAGGCGTTTTTAAGAGTAAATGCGTTACCATATAATTTCACCGACGGTATTGGTGTCTTTCCATGTTAATATATATATATATATATATATATATATATATATATATACATATATATATATATATATATATATATAAACGAGAACGGGTCTGTCAACGCGAATATGCCGTATATATATATATATATATATATATATATATATATATATATATATAAACATATATATATATAAATATATACATACATAATTATATATATATATATATATATATCAAACGAGAACGGATGTGTTAATGCGAATATTCCATGTATATGTGTATGTATATACATATATATACATAAATATATATATATATATATACATAAATATATATACATAAATGTATATATGTATAGATATATATATACATATATATACATATATATATGTATTTACATATATATATATAAATACATATGCATATACATATATATATACATATACATATATACATATATATACATATATATATACACACACGTATATATATACACATATATACATATATAGAGAGATATACACAAATATGTATACACACAAATATAGATATACACAAATATGTATACACACATATATATACACACACGCACACACACACACACACACACACACACACATATATATATATATATATATATATATATATATATATATATATATATATATATATATATATATACGACATATTAGCGTTGACATACCGGTTTTCGTTTGGTCACAGAATTAAGCAACGTTGAGCCTAGTTTGGTTAGTACACAATGGGTGACCATTTGGTAATTCTAATCGCTGTATGTGCTCTCCGCTTATCTCGGCATTAGTTTTTAGGTGTGGTTTTATAGCCTTTGTAATGTTACAAGAATGTAGACGAAAACAAATATAAAAAAAAACATTTACCTTCTCTCATTAAATGAATTTGTAAAAATTTCTACAAAGATACAAAAATAGTCTCAAATATCTGTTACAGTTTTGAGAATCCCCTTTGTAAAGTAGCTTACCCTTTATTGTTGACTCATTGGTTTGTTAATTTCTCAGAAACAAAAATCCAACTTTTTTAATAGATAATATTTCTAGTTTTACTATTATGAGTGAATATGATAAAGGGCGTTCTTACTCCCTACTCTAGAAGAAAATTAAAAAATCCTTTAAAATTTCTTTTTTCCATATTTTCGGAACGGCCGCGTACGACAACCCCACGATTTCAATAAACAACATCTGTTAAAAACGTACCATATCCTTGATACCTCTTCTATCAATTTAAGTGGGCAGTTAAGTTTAATAGTAAACTATATAGGAGCCTATTTGTGTACAGGCCTACACACAACAGAATCAAGTGTTTACTTCAGAAGGGAGCCCCTTGATATCTTAAAACTTACTGAAGTAAAATAAAAAAGAGAGACGTTTAGCTTTATTATATATATATGTATATATATATTTATGTATGTATAAAGATATGTACATATATATATATATATATATATATATATATATATATATATATATATATATATATAGTGTATAAATGTGGAAATTAAAGGAAAATAGTAAAATCAATTCGTAAAGGAGAGACTAGTTGAGATAATACAAAGCTCAAGAAAATTATACTGAAACTTATTTAAAAGTAAACAAGAAGAGAAAATGAAGATATAATATATATATATATATATATATATATATATATATATATATATATATATAGAGAGAGAGAGAGAGAGAGAGAGAGAGAGAGAGAGAGATTCATTTATTCAACAGGGTGCAAATTAATTTAGGGATGCTGGGTACGTGGCATTTCCAAGTCTATTGCTTCTCATCAGAAAAGTGGAGAATGTGCTAGGTAACATTATTAGGGATTTAGGTGCGAAATAAATTATTAAAGCTGTTTAGTGGAGCTACAAGTTGGGAAGTGTAGTTTGTGTTATGTAATGATATATGTATAACTTACTACCTAGCTCTACCTATGTATTGAGCACTGTTGAAGCAAATACTGAAATTTACGCATGAAATTATATCTTCGTATATTAATTTATGATATTAAATTAAGTAATCATATACGAGAGGTGTGCGATAAGTAATGCCCCTGATCCACTTCTAGTTATCTGATCTAGCTGAAATTTTGCATGCGCAATGATTTATATCTTTCCTGGTTATGTCGCAAATTACAGCTCTGACCTAATTGTGGTTTCTGTTTTAAAGGTATTTGAACTAAGTCAGGTGTGAAATGGAGCCTGTTGAATGTCGAGCCGGTGTTTGTATTTGAAAGTGTTGTATATTGGTTTATATTGGAGGAGATGATATATTAAAACGTGTCATGTGTTATCTAGTGGATGTAAGATATTGTTCTATTAACAGACAGAATAAAACATATAAAATCGTATGTATGTTGTTTAGCCAGGGGACATGATATTGACGTGTAAACTGAGTCATGTTCATATGTAAGAAGAATAATGTATGCTTCATACCTTTTTTCTTGAAGAGTTTTTCTGTATCTTCCTCCTGCTCCGTGACGAATCATGAAGCGATCAGCACCATCCAATTGAGACATCGGTTCTTATTTGTGAAATCAAAAAACTTTATATTTTTATAATATAAATTTATTACAGTTGTCACAAATGCTTTTCACAGGATCTGCAGTTCGTCTACATTTTCTATTCTTACAGCCCGCTCATAGCTTTCTGTCCACCCCTGTCTAGACGTCTTGTGCTTTGGTGGTCAATTCTCAACTCTCTGAATCTCTCCAAAACTAACTACATCACGTGTTCTCTTACGTCACCTAATTACGTGTCTTAGACTAACCTAATGTCCACAACTAGTTATTTGTTTATTCAAAACCAAAATAATGTTTACATCTATTTTCTATTTTCACATTCCTTTTGCTATTCACACGTCAATCATTTCTTCCTTAATGTAATTGTTTATTCTTCTAATCATAATAACTGATCCAGCGACAACCCATCGCTCAAATCAATTAATAATAATGCAATAACAATAATAATAATGTTTAGACCCTTGACCCCGCTTGCCACAGTTAACAGATACTACGCTATGATCACAGCCTAAAGAGTCATAACATTACAAAAGGACGCACACTACAGGAGACTTTTGATGAAATGAAAGAAACTTATGGTGATAATGTCCCATCATATGACCTTGTAAAACGCTGGTATCCTGAATTCAAACATGGCCGGAAGTCTGTGAGAACAGCTCCCAAACCTGGTCGCCCCCCTTCTGCCATTAATGATGCATCTGTCCGTCAAGTTGAGGCTGCCATTTTGGAAGATCGGCGCATTACTCTTCGTTAAATAGTCCAAGATATCAAGATTAGTACAGGGTATGTGGAAACTATCATGCGTGACCATTTGCATATGCATAAGGTGTCTTCCAGATGGATTCCCAGGTTGCTCTCACCATTCCAGAAGCGAGAACGCGTCGAGTGCTCGAAAATGAATTTGGAGATGTACCAAGATGAGTCAAAGTTTTTAAAAGACTGATTACATAGGATGAAACCTGGGTCCATCACTATAATTCAGAGACCAAAGCCCAGTCAATGCAGTGGAAGCAATTGGACTTACCACCTCCAAAGAAGGCAAGAGTGCAGCCCTCAGTTGGCAAGGTAATGCTCACAGTCTTCTGGGACCAGGACGGAGTAGTGATGACAGATTTCCTGGCAAAGGGTATCACAATTACAGGAGCCTATTATGCTTCACTTTTGAGGAAATTAAGGGAAGCTATCAAAATCGAGAGGCGGGGCAAGATCAGCAAAGGTACCCTCCTCCTGCAGGACAACGCTCCGGTCCACAACTCGCATGTTGCCAGATCAGAAGCAAGGTTATGAAATCCTCCCCCCCATTTTCCCTACTCTCCTGACCTTGCGCCGTCTGACTTTCACCTCTTCCTAGCCATGAAGTTGTTTTTGAAAGGAAAGCGTTTCCCAGATGATGCAGCCTTGATTTCTGAAGTCACGTCGTGGTTGGAGGACCAACCTTGGATGTTCTACAAAAATGGTCTCCAGAGCTGTATCAGACGATGGGAGAAATGCATAACTCTGGGTGGTTCCTATGTAGAGAAAGACTAATAACTGTGCAAAGTTTCGTTGCTCTACTGCTATGAGAAGTGGGTCAGAGGCATTACTTACTGCACTCCCCTCGCATGTGCCGTATGTGTTGAAGAGGTTTATGTTTAATAGGTAAGTTTATGTTATGTTTGTATATTTTCAGATAAACACAGTGCTTAAACGTAATGTAGGTTATTATGAATAGTCGTAGGATTATAAATTATTGCTGTGTAAGTATAACTATAAGTAATACTTCCCACCTGACTACAACCTGGATGTCTTCAAGTCCAACGTTAACAAATTCCTAATGAACCGCCCCCTTAAGTAAACTCTTCATTAAATCTCCACACTAATGTACTGTACTTGCAATAACCCTTATCTCTGAGTGGCTTCCAGGCCTTGATATGTGGTGACCACCGTGTAAAAAAAAATAATTAAAAATAAAAATTCTATTGCGCGTGTGGATTTAAAAAAAGAAAGCTCATTAATTAAAGGAAAAAATTCCGAGATTAACCCGATTATGATTTGCAGAATATAATAGGAAGATAGAAAACATTGAACGAAAAAAAAACGGAGAACGAGTCCCCACAAATTTCACCGAAAACTTAAGAAAAATCCGAATTTATTTGGAACAAATAAAATACCTGGGTCATATGAGATAATAATAGATAAGGACGGAAGTAAACCCGATCCGGATAGGCCCACAGCAATAAAAGACATGCCAGAGCCTTATAATGTAACTACATTGCGGGGTGTTTTAAGGCTCGCGAACTATTATCAAACGTTCATTAAGAACATGCATGAATTGCGCCCGTCATTTAATGTACTATTAAAAAAGGACAAAGAACTGGGTCTGGACGCCTGAGTGTCAGTCAGCATTTCGGAAGTTGAAATATGTACTAACGTCAGATTTGTCCTTGACTCATTTCCATCCGGAACAACGCCTGTGGAATCGTCTTCCGTTTTCCTGCTTTCCAGCTGACTACAATATGGTAGTCTTCAAGTCTAACATAAACAAGTTCCTGATGAGCTGTTCCACTTGTTAACAAATTTACCGAATTTCCATTACTAACGATTACAATATTGTCCAATTTCTACTGTATACTCTTTAACCCTTATCCTCGAGTGGCCGCTTGGCCTTGATAAGTGGTAATAGGCTGAAGAAGATAATTTCATCAAGGAAACGAAATAAAAAATTCAATTAGATTAATTGGCGGCGGAGGTTTATTCTATGTGCATGAGGTTCTGTTGTACCGAGAAAAGGCAGTAGTCCTAACTACACTACAAAAGAAAATTCTAAGTGATTTCCATACGGGGCATCCTGGGGCGACGAATGAAGAACCTCCTAGGTCCTACGTTTACTGGAAGAGCATGGACACTGATATAGAAAGCACGGTAAAGTCGTGTAATGAATGCGCATTGGCTACAAAAGCGCCCCAATACAATTTATCCCTGGCCTTAAGATGACGACCCATGGCCAAGGATACACGTAGATTACGCAGGCCCACTGGGGGGACTATTATTTAATGGTGGTAGACAGTTTTCAAAATGGCCTGAGGTATTCCGATGTAAAAGTCTAACGACAGATTTTACAAGCAGTGCTCTTCACGGACTGTATGCTAGGTTTGGTGTAGTGAATTGTCTAGTGTCAGACAATGGCATACAATTCACTTCAGTAGATTTTAAAGGCTTCTGCGAGGATTTTCAGGTTAACTACATAACGACGCCAACCTATCATCCTTGATCGAACAGTCAGGCGGAGAGGTCTGTAGACACGCTGCAAAGAACCATGAAGAAAGCTTAAGGAACGCTCCCAGAAAAGGTGCTCCAGCAGTTTTAAAGGTTTACCGAAATACGCCAAATGAAAGCGCTCGATCGAAGATGTCGCTGGCAGAGTTTATGTTCGCGAAGAAAATTAGGCCGGTTTTCGAGAAGGTCAAAGATTTACTCACAAGAAGCATTTAAACCAAATTCGGAAACGTATCACGGATGACGAGGGATAACCTCCTGCTGAACAAGAAGAGGTAATCGACATGTTCGACCTGGTAACACCACAAGCAGCCGGACAACACCGGTCTTCCAGAAAAATGAAAATGATCGACCCGATAGGGACCAATTCCAGGAAAAAGAGCTATACAATCATCCCAGGGGAATGAAAAGCTCGGGAGGGGGTGTTGTGGGGTACAAATCACCTCGATTTGAGAACTAAGTGAAATCAACCAGTCCTATGAATACCACTAGTTTCAGAGACTAAATGGAGACGTTGATACTATGTTTAACCGCATGCTACGAACACGTTCCTCTAATCCCACTTTAGTGGCTACTGTAGTCTTTATGATGAATATATATTATATTTTATACACTTTACACTATTTGGTTTTTTTTTTTCATTTGTGATCCCCAACACAGGTCTAAAACACTTTTTGTGCTCCAGAATTTATTGTTTTATATAGTCACCTACAGTCACTAGTATTTTATTCTTTCGGGAATCATCAGTGAAGGCAGTTACGATTACAGCCGGTCAGCAAATTTGAACTCGGCCACGAAACCAATTTTGTCTCAATTATCTAGGAACAAACCACACGGCCAATGTTAACCGAGAAAAATACAGTTAAAATTAACATTTATTTAAAGCGTAAATGTCAAGACGGACGAGAGTGATCTTATGATCTGCCCACGTTAGCTTAATGGACCGACTTATTTCACTTCAACAATAAAAACCGAGTTCTTACAGGGGCTAACACCATTATTATAATTATTTTTTTAATGAGCAAAATATGTTTGTCAGATCATAGAAATAAAAATTTAAAACAGTCTAACTTATTTTATGCACGTTATTATAATTAAACATGTCACCACCATTGATCTATATTTGTTTTATTTCGAATTATTTGAGCTTCGTTCGTAGTTTCCTTTTCTCATGTTCACCCCCAAAACGACCTTTTTAAATCAACAGAAAAGCAGCCATCTTCGCTCATTATAATACTCTTCCTCACACAGAACTACTAGCCAAACATCACCGAGGAAAACGATTGGTTCAGAAATGATGTCTTATCCAGCATATTCCCTTGAAATAGCTCCATATGACTATCATTTAGGCAAAAGATTAAAAAAAAACACATTTAGATAGTTTTAAGTTCACATCAAGAGAGGAGATTGAGCATAGATAGAATTCCTATTTCATATAAAAACCTAGAGTCTTACAAGCAAGGCATTTATTTCATATAAAAACCTAGAGTCTTACAAGCAAGGCATTTATTTCATATAAAAACCTAGAGTCTTACAAGCAAGGCATTTATTTCATATGAAACCTAGTGTCTTACAAGCAAGGCATTTATTTCATATGAAACCTAGTGTCTTACAAGCAAGGCATTTATTTCATATGAAACCTAGTGTCTTACAAGCAAGGCATTTATTTCATATGAAACCTAGAGTCTTACAAGCAAGGCATTTATTTCATATGAAACCTAGTGTCTTACAAGCAAGGCATTTATTTCATATGAAACCTAGAGTCTTACAAGCAAGGCATTTATTTCATATGAAACCTAGTGTCTTACAAGCAAGGCATTTATTTCATATACAACCCAGAGTTTTATAAGCAATGTATTTATTTCATATAAAAACCTAGAGTCCTACAAGCAAGGCATATATTTCATATAAAACCATAGTCTTACAAATAAGGCATTTATTTCATATAAAAACCTAGAGTCTTACAAGCAAAGCATATATTTCATATAAAACCTAGAGTCTGACAAGCAAGGCGTTTATTTCATATGAAAACCAAGTCTTACAAGCAAGGCATTTATAAGTTCGTTGTTAGATGGAATAAAGTGATCGACAACAAAGGTACATTTTTCTATCGACTTAATATGTTACAAATAAATAATTACAAAATCAAACCCACAACAATGCATTTCGATTTCTATATAAAAACAAGTCTTAAAAACTCTTAATATTTCTTATGTTATGATCAAGTGCCGAGTAGCTCTTTAACAACATTTTCAAGAACATTACCTACGTATAAATCGATGCCTCAAAAATAAATAAATAAATAACCATAAAATCGTCTACCAGAAATTCGACTCATACACAAGTATATACGGTAGGCAATTTGCGATACGTTGATAAAGTAAGGATAACCTTTATTGTATTTCATAATAACTGCGATGACTATCTAAATAAGTTTTTGAATCGATGCTTCTTGTGATCAGCCGCTAAATCTCATCTGTACGTATTCATACTTCACACATTTTTTTTTGTTTATTTACTTTCTAATTTCGTATTTCGTTTCATCATAAACGTTATCGTTTAGTTGCTGTGTCTTTTTTTTCTTTTTTGTACCCTAACGTGCAGTTAACAACTTTTCCGTTCTTGTTGCATCGATAAGGAAACAAAGAAAAACGAAAAATAGAAATAAAAAGATCCTTAATGATAGAATAGGAATATTTCCAACTCGCTGTACGCAGATATTGACGAGATAACACCGTTTCGTTATCATTTCAATATGGTAAGATCTGATAACGGTCCCTTTTGTAAGAAAAAAATAGTCAATTTTAAACATGTTGTTAACTAATGTTTTCACACTTGTGTAGCATTGCACCAAACTGGAATGAAAAGAAATGTAATTTAAGACGTGGAATCATTTTTCTTTTTTTTTTGTATTTTATTCTGTCGTTCTAAATAGTTGACATCAAATGACATCCATCAATATATATATATATATATATATATATATATATATATAATAAATTCCACAGCCAAACAACGTCGCAGCTCACAAGAGCCATGAAAGTCAAAGAACCGGAAGTCCAAAACTCGAGTTTCGCCCTCATTTGGGCTCATCAGTTAGACACATCCGAACTCAGGATTCGAAACCCGAGCCTCTTGCATGCAAGGCAAGCACTCTACCAACTGAGCAAACGCCCTGCACACAAGAATTCTATTAACCAACATAGATCAAGCAAACCGCGCCGATATCCGACTGTGAAATGAACCTACCTCATATCGACAAAATATATATATATATATATATATAAATATATATATATATATATATATATATATATATATATATATTGAATATGAAAACTAGTGGCTACACATATGCAAATATGTTTCAGTGATTAACCTGCGAAGGAAAATCATATCATCAGGCCAAGAATATTTGGCCTGATGATGTGATTTTCCCCAGCAGGGTTTTCACTGAAACATATTTGCATATGTGTAGCCACTAGTTTTCATATTTAACATATTTATATCGCTCTGTCTAAACATTGAGCACTTTTTGGAGACAAAACAATACTACCAATAATATATATATATATATATATATATATATATATATATATATATATTAAAATAAATGTAGGAATACTCAGAGTCGTTTGGGTTTTTTACAAAGGAATCACCACTTATCAAGGCCTAGAGGTCACTCGAGAATAAGGGTTAATGTGTGTACGGTAGTCATTGCGACAATACCGTAGTAATCGTTAACAGTGGTAATTGTGTAAAATCCGATTATTTAAATGATTGGTTCCCCAAGAATTTGTTTACGTTACACTTGAAAACGACAGTGTTGTGGTTAGCTGGAAATCAAACCATCAGAACAGAGTTCAAGAGACGGATAGTTCTAAGAAACGAAGCTTTGTTTGTGGACTCTACGTGTTGGATTAGTCACTGATAGCGATTAAGGGGAATTTATTGATAGTAGTTATAACTAGCCGGGTGGTTTTTACGAAAGTTTGACAAGAGGAAGGCCAGAGATCAGAGCTCAGACGACTAGGCACAATGAAAATAACGATGTAGCAGACACAGGCTCGCAGCGTCTCTGTTGTGGGAAATAGGTCGCAAAGAAGAGAAAAAGAATAACATACTGGATTACGAAGTTGATTTGGAATTCTGCCAGGGTACCTCCGGCCCAGATCTGTGTATAGTACTCCATCCTAGGACGTACGTACTTGGTTCATATACAAGTAGTTGATATCTACTGGACAGGTAGAATGATCCATATTTTTTCCATCGACTTTGGCCACGGATTTGATGTATATATCTGCTCCATATCAGCTCCACAAGACGAGAGCCGTTCATTTTACTTGAGGCCAGCCGGCGGTCAGAGTGATTATAATGGAATAAGAGAAGCTTGGTTTTAGATGCGTTAATTTTCCTCCATAACACACACACACACACACACATATATATATATATATATATATATATATATATATATATATATATATATATATTGCACGCCTGTGGAACTCTGTTTCGTCTGCCTGCTTCCCTCCGGACTACAACTTGGATGTCTTCAAGTCCAATGTTAACAAATTCCTAATGAACCGCCCCCTTAAGTAAACACTTTGGAATAAGAGAAGCTTGGTTTTAGATGCGTTAATTTTCCTCCATAACAATTTTAGGAAAAGAAAAGAACACGCCAACGATTGAAAGGGAACAACTGTGTCTTGTTTATATAGCTGACATGTGGCTCCAGTTGGATTACAGTACACGAAGTTACAGACTGCTCTCAACACAAATTGAACTTTGAACGCTGCGATTACAATCTGCACAGGTTATCGTTATATTACCATCACTGGAATTATAGAAGACTAATCCGGATATACTGTTGGATCTGAATTTAGTTCAATTCTGTGGTATTATAGATTATGCTTGCATTAAATATCTTTATTTCACTCTTTCTTGTCACTAATTCATGTAATCACCGGGCGTTGAGTTTGATTCGCTAATTGGTGGGAACCGGCATTCAATTGATAAACGTCAGTCGACAGAATGACACAGGCACGAAACTAATCCGAACCTGCATGTGACATTTCCCATTAAGAGTCGTTCGCTCCTCTGTTGCTTCGGAATGGCCGACTCTTGTGCGTTGTTTTTGATTTCAACTCATTCGATGCCAAGAAAAGCGGCTTAAACCACGCTGAAAACAATTCTGTCGAATCATCTGTCCTACGACAAAAGTAACACAAAGCATTCAATAGCCGACAGATGTTTGTGAGCTTAATTATTACTAATTGATCAAGATGAAGCCTAACAGATTATCTGTCAGTAGATATAATTCCGGATCTTTTTTTAATTTTTTTTATTTTTAGCTGTGCGTCTAATATGTACAGTTTTTTTGTTTTTTTTTTTAATAACGAATCGCTAATTGCTAAGTCCAATGATTACCCAATGATAAATGTTTATTAAGTTTCAAATATTGTGAGCCGGAAAATTGGATTAACAGTATTCGCTTACATTGAATTTAAAAGCAATAATAATGTAAATAAAATACATCAATATATATATATAAATTGTTGTTGGCGTTTTTTTAGCGATGTTAACAACTTCGAGACGCTGTTATTTTATTTTTTTCCGCTACCTTAGCAGTTTTTAAAACTCTTTTTATTACACACACACACACACACACACACACACACACACACACACATATATATATATATATATATATATATATATATATATATATATTTTACACAGTGATTACCACTTATCAAGGCCCGGAAGCAAATCAGGGATAAGGGTTATTGCAAGTACATTACGTTAGTGTGGAGATTTGATGAAGTGTTTACTTAAGGGGGCGGTTCATAAGGAATGTGTTAACATTGGACTTGAAGACATCCAAGTTGTAGTCCGGAGGGAAGCAGGCAGACGAAACAGAGTTCCACAGGCGTGCAATATATATATATATATATATATATATATATATATATATATATATATATATATATGTGTGTGTGTGTGTGTGTGTGTGTGTATGTGTGTGTGTGTGTGCATGTGTGGTTATATGTATGTATATGAATCAATGAGTCGCCCTCGTGTTTTATGGAACGTATTTATTCATTAAACATTATTCCATGCTTAAAAGGCATGCCTTTTTTGCGCGTAGTATTATTTAATATATATATATATTAGTAATCCAGATACAGTACTGTTTCGCTGTATCACATCTCATCAGTGCGGCTAGACAGCCACTTACCTCAAGCCAGGATCGATACCCGACTGTCCGTACGACCGTCAAAAGTGTGAACTATTACACTTATCGGCAGCTGCTGTGTGAATTAACAGCGTTTTGACATCATTCGAATACCTAAGCTTGATTTATTTACACAAAGCGCATCGCTTAATACGCTAATTGTATATTGTGTATCACATTCCAATGCGCTGCACTCAAGGAACATTATGCATCAGGCATTATGTAGCCAGACTTTATGGGCACCATGTACATTATTTAGCCAGACTTTATGGGCACCATGTAGATTATGTAGCCAGACTTTATGGGCACCCTGTATGTATATATATATATATATATATATATATATATATATATATATATATATATATATATATATATATATATAATTATTACTATGATAATTTTTTAATACCTATGGACATTAATGTTTCATCCTTTCAGAAACCTATCAATACAGGGAGTTATGATTACAGCTGGTTGGGAGATTCGAACCTGGCCACAAAACCATCTGAATCTATTAGCAAGGAACAAGTATGGCTACATAATCTACACGATGCCTACAAAGTCTGGCTACATAATGTAGTCAGACTTTGTGGGCACCCCGTATATATATATATATATATATATATATATATATATATATATATATATATATATATATATATATATGTTATCGCCTATTTGGCTATAACCCAAGGCTCGTTGTTGTTGTTGTTGTTTTTTTTTGTTTTTTTTCTGTAAATAAAGAAGCAGCACGAGCAGTGTAAAAGCGGTGGGCCAGTGTTTATTTTGATGATCGCTAAGACCTGTTGGAGTGTGGAGGAAACGATAATTCTGCTCAATACGTTTCAATATTACATAGTAAGGTGGAATTATTAACGCCCTCTTTATAGAAAACAGAACCTCTTGTCATGCTGTTAGGGCGACACAACATCGGTTGGGTCGAAATGAGATTGCCAAGTGTGTCCTCGAATATTAATCGAATGAAACATCTCTGGAGCATATTAGACTGGAACCTTTGCAAAAAATAAAAGGAGCCATCTTTTAGCATTATTGCGTCATAAATGGCAATAAATTTCTCAAGATGAAATCTCTCAACTTATCTTAGAAGGGTCGTAGCATTAAAAAACAGCATCGGGAATGGTAACCAAATATTAGATACTAGCGGGGGTACCCGGCGTTGCCCGAGTGTTTGTTTCCGGGACGGGGGGGTTAAAAATGTTATGGTAGGTAAGTAGGAAGGATCAAACCCGGAGTCATGAGTAAAAGTAGGAAAATAAAGTGTGAAAAAAAAAAACATCTGCAACGTTAACAGTTCGGCCACTAAGAAAAGTCCATTCCAGTTGTTTAGGAGAAAAAAAAAAAACGACTACGGTAGGTCGGCGCGAACGTGAAAATATAATGTGAATTGTCCAGCACGCTAACCACTACGCCACAGAGCACTGCAGCTTAGTTTAGTGATTTTAAATAACTTCACATGAAAGAACTACGAAGCCAAACCGGTGTTCTCTTCTCAACTGTTCCTTGTGAACGATCCCCAAACGGTGTTAGATGGTGGCAGGGGGACGAGGAATTTATTAGAGAGAAAATATTTTACCACTTCCATTGATCTTAACCGATTTTGGCCGTGACTTCTCAGCAGAAAAAGTATAGAAATCTTAGATTATCGAGGAATTTGAGAAATAATAAGCCTATAACACACCTCAGATATTGTTCTGCCGTTTGTGCATATTATATTTGCATGAAATATCTTGATTTTTAATCCTATTAATGTCAAAATCAGACGGGGAAAAATGAGTTCATTTTATTTATATAGAGATATAAATTTTTTACCACTTATTTTTTTATTTTGTTCTTAAAATTATATCTTTATTCGAATAAACTGTTTCTATACGAATCTATTCTTTTCTATCATGCCTGTGTACAGCTATTTACTTATATATAAAAGGCAATTTGAACCAAAGTTGACACTTTAATCATAAGTGAATCTCAGAAGTTTTATCACCGCAAAACCTTAAAGGCCAGGCGTATAAAATCAACTGTAGGTTCTTTGATAACCAGGGGGGCGTTCAAATGAATATTACTTTTCAGAGCACAAGTTAACCGTTACACTTTTGTATTTAAAATTTTAATTCAAGTCACCACATGAAAAAAAAATCATGAAATTCAACAGTAGATTCTCTACAGTGCAATATAGACAACAATGAACTCTGGACTAAGTAACTGCGGAGAGTTAGGTAAAGTTTCTTCTCTGAGCACCTTACTATAGCAGGTAATGTATTGATTTGATTGACGAATGGAAGATTTTACTGATTTCAATGAAAATAAAAATATTTGCAAATGTAGGACATTTGATGCCCCTCGTTTAATCCCGAACAATATCGGGTCTCCATGCTAATATATATATACATATATATATATATATATATATATATATATATATATATATATGGGGGGGGTTAATGTGTGTGATTACTATCACATGAATTAATATACGAAGAAGCGTAAATTTTCAGTATTTACTTAAGCAGTGCTCAATACATAGGTAGAGCTCGGCAGTAACTTATGAAAATATATATGGCAATCAAGCTACACAGAATATTCTGCGTTTTATTCTCGTGAGAATTCTTCAGGTTTATGCTCATCATAAATCTGAGGAATTCTAACAAGAATGAAACGCGGAAAATTCCGTTTAGTTTGATTAGATATATATTTTCATAATTTACTATATATATATATATATATATATATATATATATAAATGTGTGTGTATATATATACGTATATATATGTATATATACACATTTATACATGTATATATATGTATATATATGTATATATACACATTTATATATATATGTATATATGTGTGTATATATATATATATATATATATATATATATATATATATATATATATATATATATGAGAACACTGTAAGTTACTCTCGAGTGTTAATCGTTGTCAAGTGTGACCTTTTCCGAATCTGATAATTCGTAGCAGTTAGTGCGGTATTTTGCAATGGACACCAGTATATCAATCCGTCAACTAGGGCGTCCGAACGCATAGGCAATGAGGTCTTCAGTCTGTCGACGGTGACCTTTGTAGGGATTGTTTTAATCAGATATATTATGTAATAACGAGGTCAGCAAGTGCTTCCTGGATTGTAACGCCTCCTTTTAATGTCTCTTTTTTAGGACGCCGACGTCCCGATATGTTAAGAATGTCATTTTGGCAGTAGTTCAAACAATGTACTTGTCGTTACGTTCTTCAACATCCATATATTTTATAATGATAAAGCAGGTTGCTTCCTCATAGGAAACAAGTCCGATAGCCATTCGTCGCGTGCTCTCGTGTAATGAATGAATGCGTGGATTGACATGAAATTCTTAAAGATAAACTAAAATGGCCGTAAAATGGACTGAAATGACTTAAATGAATAAAAAGTAAATGACTTAGAATAACTTTAATGAACCTAAGGATAAATTGAATGACCTTATGAATGACTTGAATGCTTAAAAAATAGTTGGAATCCTTCAAAAACAACTTGAATGACCTGGAGAATGACTTGAATGGGGTTGAGACTGACTGGTTGTAAAGTGGGGTATCATTTTACATTAAATTAATACAGAAAAGTGATCCCCAACTTTATATCACAATACGTACAGCATGTAGTAAGAACAGATACTACACTTTGATATTGGCCAAAAGGCCAAGAAAAGGGTATTTAATTGCTCGCCCACCGAGTAAATTAGGCACAAGGCCGATTTTTAATGTGAGGAGTGAAGGGGAAATGGGGACCAACTCCCCGGGGAGTAGGGGAGCTGGATAGTGACAATTGGTATGAAGGGTTGCTCCTACATTCACCAAGGTCTTATATGTGAAGTTGCCCCCACATATGGTCTTTGCTTGCAGTATCTGCCGGAACAGATACTACACTTTTATCTTGGCCAAGAAAAGTTTATTTATTTGCTCCCCCATTGAGCATGCGTATGTATATTTTTAGTTACCTTCTCCAACCGTCCCTTTTTGCGTTACTGCTTCCTCAATATCATAGCATCGCCCCCAGGCGGACGGTACCACCCACGTTGGGAAACATTAATCGAAAACTTATCGTTGGTTAATTTTTTCACTTGAAGTAGCACACTTTAACCTATTTACGTCAAATGGCTTCATACTTTGTCTGGAGCGATGTACAGACGAAAGATACAAAGATTTAAATGTCTCCTATTTATAACATTGTAAGTAAATGTTTGGTCGTATACATTGGTCATTTCATTGTCCTGTTTTTCTGCAATGATTGTGTCAATATTAATAGTAATATTTCCTCCCCCCACATACAAAGGAGAGGGCATTAATCATTGCAGTTGACTTATATCTTCCCCTTAATGACGTCATATTTACTTTCGTATTGGAATCGTAAAAATTTCTTATTTATTTCATTTTAATAATAGAAAATGTTTGAGTATTAGCACTCTACTAACCTGACCCGTAAAAATTCCACGGAATCAGAAATATATTTAATCAACAAATAATTAATTGCTGCCAAAATATATAAATATATATAATTATTTTTTTACTATAATAATTAAATACCTTCAGACACTAGTGTTTCATCCTTTCGGGATTCTTCAGTGCAGGGTGTCAGGATTACTACCAGTCGAACGATTCGAACCCCGCGACACGAGACATCTCTGGCTCGATTAGCGGAGGCCGTATCAATTCGGCTACCATTAACCGTGTGAAATAGCGTTGAATTTTAAACATTTTGATTTAAATGTTCATTACGTCAGACAGACAGTGATCAAATCGTTATACGATGATCCACGCATAAGAGCTAAATTGACCGACTTTTTAATTCAACTGAAAGTGCTCAACGATAAGAAACGAATTTCTTAAAGGGGCTGTCATAATTATTTTTTTACCATAATAATTAAATACCTACAGACACTAGTGTTTCATCCTTTCGGGATTCTTCAGTGCAGGGTATATATATATATATATATATATATATATATATATATATATATATATATATATATATATATATATATATATATATATATATGTGTGTGTGTGTGTGTGTGTGTGTGTGTGTGTGTGTGTAGTTTTGTGTTTTTGCAGTATGCCACTTAACGAGGGTTCGCTAGAGACTGATCTGCTCTGGTGGGGTCGGCTTAGGGAGGGCGGTATGATGTTGAAAGACTCGAAACCGCTCAATGATCTAGGCCAAGCACATCACTGAAGATACCCTTGAAAAAGAAAAATAACACGAATTTAAGTGCGTACGTTTGAACTATATATATGTGTGTGTGTGTGTGTGTGTGTGTGTGTGTGTGTGTGTGTGTGTGTGTGTGTGTATCTGGCTGTGTGTGTCTGTGTGTGTCTGTGTGTGTCTGAGTGTGTCTGTGTGTGGTAAATTTATATATATATAAATTCATGACAAATAATTAAATACAGTTCCTGTAATTTCACATCAACAATATTTAGGTGTGTTTCTTTCTGATTCATTCTTTCATAGCTCTTGTTGATCTTTAGATTTCTACATTGAGCTTACTTGCTATTTATATGGTTTATGTAATACTTGCTTATATTTATATGGTTAATGTAATACTTGCTTATATTTATATGGTTGATGTAATACTTGCTTATATTTATATGGTTGATGTAATACTTGCTTATATTTATGTGGTTGATGTAATACTTGCTTATATTTATATGGTTTATGTAATACTTGCTTATATTTATATGGTTTATGTAATACTTGCTTATATTTATATGGTTAATATAATACTTGCTTATATTTATATGGTTGATGTAATACTTGCTTATATTTATATGGTTGATGTAATACTTGCTTATATTTATATGGTTGATGTAATACTTGCTTATATTTATATGGTTGATGTAATACTTGCTTATATTTATATGGTTGATGTAATACTTGCTTATATTTATATGGTTGATGTAATACTTGCTTATATTTATATGGTTGATGTAATATTTGCTTATATTTATATGGTTGATGTAATACTTGCTTATATTTATATCGTTGATGTAATACTTGCTTATATTTATATGGTTGATGTAATACTTGCTTATAATTATATCGTTGATGTAATACTTGCTTATATTTATATCGTTGATGTAATACTTGCTTATATTTATATGGTTGATGTAATATTTGCTTACATTTATATGGTTGATGTAATACTTGCTTATATTTATATGGTTAATGTAATACTTGCTTACATTTATATAGTTGATGTAATACTTGCTCATTTGTATACTAAGTTTTATATTTGAATTATCTGTTTGTTTATCTATCAAGTCTCGAATGCATTTAGTATTCGAATGCCTCTGTGTCGCAATATAGAGGCATTGAAATCTTGGATATAAAACTAGTTATTTCCTCAGTAAGATTGTCTGGGTTATCTGCCCATTTGCCAGACGAATAATTGTAATTCTCGGCCGGCCTCGCTCAGCTTCCCCGCAACGGAAACTTCGCACCGTCTGATCAGCACCAAATATCGGTTCAATCTTCCGCTTCTCCTCACATACAACGGACAACCTTTTCAGACACCTGCAACCTATCGATAGTCAAAACTAACAGAAATGTACTGAGTGCTGCTTGCCTATTTCAAGTGCAAATGGCTTCATGTCTCCAAACAGTCGGCCACAACGCGGATGAAATCCCAGGTTAATTAAAGACGGCCCGAGGAGTCGAGAATTACGAGCGAACTGTTTTCTGTAAACTACTTGTATTCAGCGACGGAATCGAAGTTCACCTGCGTATCAGAAGTGATGCCGTATCTGGTCGGTTATAAATCAAGACCCATTCTTCAATATTTTCTGCTATAAATTTGTCAAAGACTTTATAAAGTATAAGCCGACCAACATCCGAGATTGGAGCAAGTGGTTAAGACTATAAATTTATCGCTCACCGATCGAAGAAGTTTATTTTTATTACTAGCAGGTCGCCCACCGTAGCCTAGTAAGTTTGTTTTTTTACATGGAGGTCATCACTTATCAAGGCCCGGAAGCTACTCGAGGATAACGGTTATTGCATGTACAGTTATCAATGGGATAGTGTCGTAGTAATCGTTAGTATTGGAGATTTGATAAAGGGGCGGTTCATCAGGAATTTGTTTATGTTGGTCTTGAAGACATCCAAGTTGAAGTCAGATGGGAAAGAGGCAAGCGATAGAGAGTTCCACGTGCGTTCAGTTCTAAGAAAGGAGCTTTGTTCATTGAATCTACGTTTTGATTTAGGCACAGATAAAGAGTGGGGAAAATTATTGACAGTGGTTTCCGCTAGACGGGTGTTTATTGTGTATTTTACATGAAATAATGTGCTCTGATCGTATAATAAGTTTTAAACCTACTTCATAGACAGTAATTACGGGGGATACAGGAAAGACTCAGCATCTCTATCCCGTCGCGATTAACCACATGACGAGGGCTAGAGGAATAGTTGGTCGAAACGTCGTGAAACAACAACTACGAAGATGAGGATCATAGTCTGCAAATAAATAAATAAATATACAAATTACTAATCTCCAATAATAAAATAATAGTGTGTACGATCGTTTCAGAGATGATATGAAGTTTCATTGATATCAGGTCCCAACGTCAGCTTATGACACCAATTTCAAAGTTGAAATAGCAAAATGGGAACGGTGGAGGAGATGTAAAAAATATAAATCGATCGTCATCGATCACATCCTGGATTTTTGAAAGCTATCAGTTTCATGCGATTTCTAATGCCAATAATTTCGTTTCAACTTCAAACCAAATTCCTATCATTTTTCAAGTCATAGTTTCTACATTGCAGAACTTCTTATCCGACAAATATAGATCTACTAGCAGATGAAACCGACGTTGCCCGGCATCAAACGTAATGTTGAATCCCTTTTAAAAAAACTCATTAAAAAAATATAAACAAACTGAGATATGTTCATGCCAATATTATGTTTTTTAACAGTTCAATTCTTATAAATAAAAAAATACTCGAGCTTATATGGAAACCAAAGCCTAAAGAGAATGAGTCAAGTACAATATCTATTACCTCAGCTTGCCAGGATCTTTAAAAAGTGTTTTCAAACAACCTTATTCTTAACACGATGAAGCTGTGATGTGAAAGATTCGCGCATGCGCAATCGTGAAACAGTTAACAAACGGATAAATATCCAATGGCTCTTAAGCATCAATTTTTGAATTTTGACCCTTTTTGCAGTCCATTTTTTCGACTGAAAACCGATTATTTATTCCACGTGTCTGAAATCCCATATAGCAAATTGCAAGCCTGTAGATCAGAGATTATCTGAGTCTATAGGTTACCCTCTTTCTCACGCACACATACACACACATTCTCACGTTTCTAAATATAGAGAATAGATAGATATGATTTGCATTTCTCAAGTTTACAGATAGACATTCGACCATTTGATTTACGAATAATGCCTCTGGATCTATGTTCACCATTCAACTTCCAACTAACCCCGTAGTTACTCGTTCCTACGTTGACTTTAAGATTTATAGATTTAAAATATTACTTGTTTAATACTTTGAAGTTTTCAAAATATGTGCTAAGCAGTAATCATAGATAGTCTATATAAATGTAATTTTATGAATTGTTTTTTGTTTTTTTTCTCTCTTTGTCTGGAGATAAAAGCTCTTCTTTAGAACATTAGGTACTACGGAAATAACCATTTTTCATTTTTATCGGCTGTTTCGAATGAAGGTTGCAAATTCTTATTTGGAAAGTTTTAACATCCTCCATATACTGATGCTCTTAAATATTTAGTATATTCCTCGGTTAGAATTGTCCTATAACTATTTTATATATACTCTTTCTAAAAATGTATTTTATTTTGTAAACTTGAATTTTATAAACACTCTCTCTCTCTCTCTCTTTCTCTCTCTCTCTCTCTCTTTCTATATATATATATATATATATATATATATATATATATATATATATATATATATATATATATATATATATACTAGCAAAAGTACCCGTCGTTGACTGGGTTCAAAAACAGCCTACAGAAAATGGACTCTGATTTATGAAAGTATGATCGGTTATGAAAAAGAAGGGTTGTAATGAGATAGCTTCCAATTTGGGGGTTTCAAAACCAAAGCAAAATATGATGAAAGTAAAAATAAATAGATAAACCCTATAATTTATTATACCATACCTGCTCACACTGAAACACTTATCACAATTTTCTGTGAATCTATATTAAAAAACCTTGTTAAACTTTGTGACATATTTCCATTCTGTGGAGATCAGGCGCGAACGAACACCCAATAATTTTATTATACCATATTTCTTAAAACTGAAACATAATTATCAAAGTATACTTACGCAGATAGATATGAAAAGTCTTTATTAAAGTTTGTGCCTATTTCAATTTTATGGTGGGCAGGCGCGAACGCAACCCCCACAATTTTATTATACCATCCCTATTTAAGTTAAAACATACTTATCAAAGTATTATTATGTACATCTATATCAAAAACTCTTGTAAACGTTTTTTTTTAATTTTTTATTTTTTTATTTCCATACTTTTTGGACCAGGCGCGTATGTAGACCCCACAATTTTAATGAATCATCATTATGCCAGATCAAACATATACATTTCTGTGTCTCGATACATCTTCTATCATTATATGTGATCGTTTTTCTATAATAGTCAACCATATAGGAGCCTATTCGTGATCAGACACACACACAGACGTTCAGTTTTATATTATACCAGCAGAAGTACCCGTCGTTGACTGGGTTTAAAAACAGCCTACGGAGCGCTGATTGAGGCTGAATACGGCTACATTGAATAGTTGTCAGCTTTACTACATTATCAAGTTAGCTAAATTGATTTTTCTTCATTAAAAGTTTTAAAATAAAGCTGTAGTGTTGTTTTCTTTAGGTGGACAACATTATTGTTGCACTCTGTACTAAGTGAATTAGTCAAGATAATAAGGTATTAACTCTACATTGGTTCTTTTAGGTTGTTTGTTTCTTTGGAATTTGGGGTTGGGAACCTGATACCATTATCAAGTTAACCAACTGATTTATTGAGGAGGCATATAAGTAGGTTGGACATGACGTTCACTTACCGCGGAAGTGGACACGAACAGCGGCCGTGCGTGCAAAAGGCTCAGGAAAAAAGCGCGTATTGGAACGGGAGCGAGACTATTATTCGGAAAAGATGCGCTCGCCCGAAAGCGAATAGATTCGAACCTTTGTATACTCCATTCGCTGACGAGTGGACGGAATTAAGGAGACAGAAATATTTTCCTTTCTTTTTCTTTCTTTTCCCCGTGTCTCGGATTAAGCCGGTCCGTTGAAGTGGTAAGTTGTAAACCTGGAATACATCTTTGAACTTGTGTCACGCGCACATGCTGGGACATGGCCGATAAACGCTTCGATAGTCAGAAATAAATGAAACGAACTGGTTTCCGCGGTGTACACGGAGTCGCGCTCGAAAATGACGATGGAATCATTGGGCACGTTCCCCTTTGTCGTCGTTTATTAAGACTAGCATATGTTCACGTACACAATTCACCTGATTTTTGCACGTGTGTACCTATCTGTCAATCGTTGGGGCTTTATAGAGCCAACGTGCGTGTCTATTTGTAGGCGTTTCTCTTTGCTATACAATGTGTTTTAAACACAGAGATAATGTGTTCGAGTTCAAACATCTCTCACCCCCCGCGCAGTCTGGTACCGTCGCAAAGGAACAAACAAACAAAAATAAATAGATAAAGAAGTGAAAAGCCGACTCAACCAATTTTCTAACGCAAATGAAATGCATTTGTTCGTGGTTGTAACAAAATAACGCTTTTTTATAGTATAAGTATAAGTCAACTTTTAAGAAGCACGGGGACAATGGAATTTAAAATGTGAGGTTAGAAAGAAAGATCATGTACGAATTTGTATTTTTTAAACAAACAAATATTTATTCATTTATATTTTAATATTTTCGGCTTATAAAAAAGCCTTCATCAGGATTAAAAAAAAAACAATACAATATATTTTTTCTATTTTTTTTTCTTACGTGCCATGATGTCGTTAAGCAGAGTGGTTAAGCAGAGTGGGATGCCTAGTCAGTTACTCGGTCTTTCCTTCCTTCTTTGTTATTTGGTTTCACTCTTGTGGGGGCGGGGCAGTGATGTGGCAATGGGGGGGGGCTTCGTGTGGGGTTGTGGTTAGAGATCTTATGGATATGCGGCTTCAGTGTTCTTGGTTCAATGTAATGTTTCATGTTTTGCCTTTGCAGCAGTTTGTCTGGCCCGTGCTTGTTGCTCCTGTCTGTTAGTTTCCGCATTCAAGGGTTTTTCTTAATATTTCAGCTGTTACTATTATTATTATTATTATTATTATTATTGATGTTGTTAGTAATATTGTTTTTATTATTACTATTGTTATATTGTTTTCATTATATAATTTTTCTATTATTGTTGTTGTCATTATTATCATCATTTTTATTATTAGATCACGTGCGAATTTGTATTTTTTTAAATAACCAAATATTTATTCATTCAAAGTTTAAAATGTTCGGCTTATAAAAAGCCCATCAGGATAAAAAAAAGAAAACAATACAATATATATCTTTCTATTTTTTTTTTCTTACGTGCCAGGATGTCGTTAAGCAGAGTGATTGTGTATTGTAAGCAGTAAATTTGAAACTTTAAATAAATAATTATCTGCTTATTTAAAAAAAAAAAATACAAATTCGCACGTGAGCGTTCTTTCTTACCTCACATTTTAAATTCCATTGTCCCTGTGCTTCTTACAAGTGGAGTTATACATACAGTACACATTCGCGCACGAACAGCGCTCACCACTGGACTTACAATACACAACCACTTTGCCTAACGACATTATGGCACGTAAGAAAAGAAAAAATATATATACTGCATTGTTTATTTTTTTAAACAAATCCTGATGAAGACATTTTTATAAGCCGAAAATAAAAACTTTAAATAAATATTTGTTTATTTAAAAAATACACATTTGCACGGGATCGTTTTTTTTTTCTAATCTCACATTTTAAATTGCATTTCATTATATTTCCAAAGTTTTTTCGCATCATGTGCTTTTTAAAAGTCTCCGTCTTCTCGTCACCTCGGGCCAATCAAGCCAGTGCTTTCTCGGCTTTGTCTACACACATCCGTTTTTTGCAAGTCATCTCTTCGCTTCTCTCCTCGAGCACGTGGTGTATTTTCCCCCCTTTTCTTTTGACGCAAGCTCGCGGACGCATGCTAATTTGCATACGTGCTTTAACAGCTGCCGCCACTAATTCTTTCCCCAGACAACCATCTTTTCGGCTGTGGCTGATTCTCTTACACCCCCCCCCATATTAAACCCTTTTCACAAACATTGGTAGATACGTGCGCCCTTAATATAATCAATGTTTGCAGCTATCAACACGACAAATATAGCTACCCTTTCTTTGTCTGTCTTCATATATGCTTACTAATATATGAAAGACGCTTTGTGTGTGTGTGTGTGTGTGTGTACGTGTGTGTACGTGTGTGTGTGCGTGTGTGTGTGTGAGTTCGTTTCTTGATGGACTCAAAAACGGCTGGGCTAGTTCCTTGTAAATTTAACACAAATGTTCTTTATGTGTCTTGGCGTATTCTTTTTATTATTATTTACTCACTAGGAGTATTCACACAAACCATCGTCAAAGATTGTTCTTTGACAACTAGTGGTGTTACCGATAGTCCGCCTGACAACAAGTCTCCTCAGATTTCCAGTACTCTCCAATTATTTCGACAACCTTTGCAAATTAATTTACTTTATCGTAACAACAGCTTAACATTGATTTCTCGTTGGTATCCAAATCTTCTTTCCCCATCTCCAGTGGAGGTTTGGCTATTGCAATTTTCCTTGGCCTTCCCCTCCTCCTTGACCCTCATTATGTGGTGTGGGTCCTGTGTATGGTGACACTCACAAAAAAAGTGGGTGCGGTTTCTACATTTGTAGTTTTATTATTATTATTATTATTATTATTATTATTATTATTATTATTATGATTATTATTATTGGCTTACATGGAGCTTTCACACAAGTCAACAAACGATCTGATTGGAAACCTGTGGTGTTCTCTGGAAGCTGAGTGACAACAAGTCTCCCCTGACGGACAGCTCTCTCTACCTCTTTCGATAACATTTGCAAATAAATTTGCGTCATCGCAACAGCCTCTTACCATTGATTTCTCGCTGGCAGTTGCCAATACTGGAATTTGAGTGGCACTAAGCCTCCCCAAGGTCCCAGTTCTCTTCGCGCTTGTCCAGCCGTGGTCTGGCCAGCGTTCTCTCCTCAGTCTTTCGATCCTTCTTGACCCTTCTCGGCTCTTGGGTATCATTTATTATTATTATTATTATTATTATTACTATTATTATTATTATTATTATTATTATTATTATTATTGTTGTTGTTGTTGTTGTTGTTGTTGTTGTTGTTGTTCATATTATTATTTCTATTGATGTTATTTTTGTGGTTATTCTCATTATTATTGTTAATATGTCTGTTATTAATAGCGAGACCTCTGGCAATTCCACGGCGGCATTCTCATATCCAACATATTGCTACTGGGCATTCTGCGAACGTCCAGCGTGAATGAAGGCACCGCAATATTATTGTAGCCCTTTTGTTAAAACTGCAAAAGTATTTATTTAAGTAATCTGGTTAATGTAGTTTAAGAACATATCTTGTTATTACGGTTTATCTCCAATATCCTTATAGGAGTCTGTGACATATTTCCATTGTATGGATTCCCAACGCGAACGGAAACCCCACGACATCATTTGACCATCTTTAGATAGAACAGACACCACCCTTGAATCCTAGCAAGAAGACCAAGAAGGTATATTCTAGTTTCGTGTACGACCCCCGACATAATTTTTTTAAATTATTTTTTCTTTTTGACATTGGGTTTTTTGGTGATCGGGAGATCCTATTTATTAAAAAGGAGGGTAAAAGGTGATAACGCAGTACAAACAATAAATTAGCGTGTCTATATTTTAATTTAATGTTCATAGTATCTTATCACCTTCAATCTCCTTTTTTTAATAGGATCTCTCGAGCAAATAATGTATTATCTCGAAAAGCGTGACAAAGGTACGTACGTACGTTAAAGCTACTACGATATTAATATATAGATTATTCTTAATATTATTCTTTTATTATCGTTAGTATTATTGTTATTATTGTTGTTAATATTGTTATTATTATTATTATTATTATTATTATTATTATTATTATTATTGTTATTATTATTATTATTATTATTGGCTCACAAGGAGGTTTCACACAGATCTTTCCGTGAAAACATCCTGTGGTGTTCCCTGGAAGCTGAGTGACAAAAAGCCCCCCCCAGGTTCCCAGTACTCTCTACCTCTTTCGATAAAATTTGCAAATAAATTTGCGTTATCGCAACAGCTGCTTGCCATGGATTTCTCGTTGGCAGCGGCTATTGGTCTACACTGGAATTTGAGTTGCAATAAGCCTCGTGAAGATCCCACTTCTCTTCGCATTTATCGGGCGGATGCCTAGTCAATTACTCTGTCTTTCCTTCCTCCTTGACTTTGTTATTTGGTTTCACTCTTGTGGGGGCGGGGCAGTGATGTGGCAATGGGAGGCTTCGTGTGGGGTTGTGGTTAGAGAACTTATAGATATGCGGCTTCAGTGTTCTTGGTTCCATGTAGTGTTTCATGTCTTGCCTTTGCAGCGGTTTGTCGGGCCCGCGCTTGTTGCTCCTGTCTGTTAGTTTCCGCATTCAAGGGTATTCCTTAATATTTCAGATGTTTTCATTATTATTATTATTATTATTATTATTATTATTATTGATTCTGTAAAATTTAGTAATATTGTTGTTATTATTACTATTGTTATATTGTTGTCATTATTATCATTATCATATTTGTTGTCATCTATGTATTATTCTGCTTGTCCATTCCTTAATTAGCCTGTGCATTACGCTTTGAAAAATAACAAATATAATTTGTCGAGGCCAAAACTCTTCAGAAAAACACCAGTTTACTAAATTTGGCTTTAAAACCTCTAATCTAGCAATCCTAGACAAAATAATACAGTGACCTCCCTTTTATGTAGCCTCGTTTTAGAATATCATTTTATTAATATATGATCATGGAATGGTGTAAGAAAAGAACTAGTAATAATTTCGATGTAAAACGATTTTTTTAGAGAAGAGAGAAATCAGCGAAACGTATAAAAGGGAACATTCGAAAAATAAAAGGGCAAAAAGAAGCATTTTATTCCAATGAGTAAATTCAAGGCTGTCTTATAAAATGTGATTGTATGATTTGTATTGATCTATGTGCATAATATTAATTTCTGAGTATATATTACTACTGATGAATTTATTTCTTTTGGTCAAGTTCTGCATAAAAAATAAAGTAGACACTATTTTTATAGAAATGTAAATAAACTCATATTTGCTGATTGGTCTTTGATTTTTTGTCAAAAAACTTCTTTTTTCGCTATCCAGAAAATATCAGCTTTATTGAAACGTATTTGTTGATTCAAGATATTTACTATTCTGGGGAATTTACGCGACTCCTGCTGATATTGTTATTCTTATGATTATTGATATTAATATTGTTATTATTATAATCGTTTTTTTGTTTTTATTAGTATTAATGCTATTATTAATATTTCTATTATTATCATTGTTATTTTTATTGCTATTAATATTATGGGTATTATTGTTATGCATAATTTTATTCGTAATTTTTCCTCTTGATCTTGTTTAGTTAGTTTTTGTTTTTATTTTGTTGTTTTTATTTTGTTGTTTTTATTTTGTTGTTATCTTGCGCCTTCCTCTAATCTCATTTATCGAGGTTTGAATCGAATTTTTAAACCCAATCTTGTACTAACACTTTAATAAAAAATCCAAAACAGTTCAAAGGATTTCCATCGACTGATCCTCGATACTTGTTTCGTATTTTTTCCTAAGATAATCATTTATTGTTTCAATATGAATTTCTATTCATACAAAAGTCTTATTAATGTTCAAGTATAATTTAATCTGAACAAACGTCATGTTCTCAGCAAAAAAACTCTTTAAATTAAGAAACAATCATATGTATTATACAAAATCGTTAAAACATTAATTTTCTACAAATATTATAATCTCATCATCCGGATACATACAGATCATGACTATATATTATCGTCTGATCACCAAAGTTAAGCAACGCCAAGCCTGGCCAGTCCCAGATGTGTGATCTATTTGGGACTACCAGGTCAGGTCAGTCCTCCAGCTTTCTTATATGTGTTGCGGCGTCGTGCGCATACGTTAACAGTTTAGGACAAGATCATAGCGTTTATCAAACAACATTGTGGAGTTTACCATCGCGACTGCGTGCGCAAAATAATGATGAAGTACGATGCTGATACAGGACACGCCAAAAACACATTCAATCTATAAATATGAAAACGATTGCCGTTGTGAAACGTTGTTCTGATAATTTGTTTCGATTGTGCAACAGAGATCAAGGTTCTGGAAATCCGTGTATATATATATATATATATATATATATATATATATATATATATATATATATATAACTACTTAATTTCCTCACATAAAATTAATATACGAAAGTATAGATTTATGCGTAAACTTTAAGTATTTACTTCAAAAGTGCTCAATACTCGGTGTAGCTTAATCAACATATATATTTTATAAATTACTATATATATAGAGAGAGATAGATAGATAGCTATATATCTATAGATACATTTACACACACACACACACACACACACACACACATATATATATATATATATATATATATATATATATATATATATATATATATATATATATATAAGGGAGGTGTCAGTGCGTGCTTTGAGGAAAATATGTTAAGTTAATAATAGTTTCCCAGTTATTTATAACAAGACCTTTTATTTATGAAGTTTAATGCAACTACAATGAAAGAAGTATTATAATCGTGACTATATTTCTTTTTTCTCTCTTTTTAAAGTTGTTTTTTTCTGATGAGTTAATAGCGGAACAAATTCAAAAACTGAGATAACATAGGTACATAATATTCTTATATATTATAGAATTCCAAATGCAAGCACTCTGATGAAAAAACTGAGATAATAAGTACATAATATTCTGCGTTATTTATAGAATTCCAAATGCAAGCACTCTGATGAAAAAATCTATTTTAATTAAAAAGGGTTTCCAGCATTTTTTAACCTTTACTAAGAAGGGGGTGGGATTTTACGAAGCTACTTGATGTAACGGACTAACTACCATAGAATATTCGAAACGTCTTACTACACACTGCCAAAATCCAAGAACCGTCTTACCAAATCGAAGACATTTTTCAAGTTGAACCGATGATTCGGATTTGGCTAAGAATAATTGTACTACGTCCAGTAAAAGTGCCCAGCCTACTACTCGTGCAAACTTCAGTTCTCCACGAAGACCATGTTACCCTAAAACTGTAATCATTTTTAGGCGAGTTTCCAGCACCTAAGCTAGTATAGAGTGCAAGCGATTTGATCAAATTTGTTTTTGTCTGCTGTATCAGCGAAACTTCAATCTTATACTCATACGGTAAACGCGCCAAAAATTCATGTTAAATTATGACCGCTTCAATTAAGGCCAAATTGCACAAACATAACGAGAGTATGTAAGCAGGGTAGAGGAGGATCAAAATGAAGGGTAAACTGTTTTCGTTCGTCTGCGCATGCTCCACCGCTGTCGACCGGAAATCCGGTAAATAATTTAAACGGGACGTCCAGGATTCTCAAATGACAGTTTCTCGTTCTGACCTCTGGACATCTGCAATGATTGGTCATTTATGTGATATTACTTGCGCTCCATATGATTCCATTTCTTTCACCGCACCCCTTCCTGTCTACTGCCTGCTCAATCAACCATCGTCACACGCCACCTTTAATTTTTTCGAAAGTTTACTTCTGGGAGAAGTGGTGTTTGCACTTATGTGTAAAAGTGTTTAAAGATGGCCGCTTCGTCATCGGCCGTGGTCTACAATTTCATTTCAACCTCTCATACGTTTTGAAAAAGTGTTGAAACAAATACCGAAATACTCTCTAATTGTACTGCATATAAAGATAAGCAATGGAAGCTAGTATACGTACACACCGTTGGTGTAATGGATGCCGGCAATGACTGTGTAAGCGGCATGCTGTTATCGAATTCTGAGGTTGTTATTTAATTTAAATTTTAAAATGGTACGATCGACTTATGCCTTATCAAATAAACCTAGCAGAAGGTAAACTGCGAGTTAATGAGCTACAAATTAGAAAATCTCTCCCGCCCAGTTATAAAACGAAACAACCATAGATTGAGAGAGTGGATGTTTCCAATAAATAAACTTACATTAAGAGTTCTGTTGATATTCCTTGGCCCTCATCAATTTTATATGCTAACAATAGTCTCAGATATATAGTCATCTACAGACAGGCCGTTTTAATATATAATATATATAGAGGACATTAAATTGTTTTTTTCTGAGCATTTTACAGTCAACGGAGAAAAAAGGCCAAAGATCCTAGTCTTTTGGTGTGCTGCTTTGAATAATAAATAGTTATGACCAAAGTTTCATTTCATTCGGACAAAAAACTAACAAACGGGGCCTAATTAGAGTTGGGGAGCGTTTTTTGGGGTCAACCTATATATATATATATATATATATATATATATATATATATATATATATATATGTGTGTGTGTGTGTGTGTGTGTGTGTGTGTGTGTGTGTGTGTGTGTGTACTTAATGATATTTTTTGTAATTATTTCATTTTTCGAATGGTCATTCTTATGTCTCGGTCGAATTTGTGTGGAAAAGTTGCGTAGTCACTTTTGTCCATCTGTTTTTTCTTTTTTTTTTTGTTTTTTTGCAAGTACTTTTAACTGATTTTCTTCAGTCGCCTTCAGGCAGTTGTTGATTTCGTTTAAAATCTGGATTATTTTATCGCTTCAGTTCAAACAACATTTAAATTACTTGAAATAGCGAAACGCGTCGTGTGTAAAAAATGTTCAAGTCATTTAAATGTAATGTTAATGGAAATACATAAAAGCATTCAGATTCAAAACGAAACAAAAAACTGAAGACCACTTGCAAAAAAAAACAACAAAAAAAACAGATAGACAAAACGACTATGAAACTTTTCTACAAAAATTTGACCAAGACATAAGAATGAGAATTCGAAAAATGGAAAAATTACAAAAAAAAATCATTAAGCAAAAACACCCCGTGCTATTTAACAATATATGTGTGAATGAAAATACGCTGCCTAAAAAAAACAATACACACACTCACACTCATATATATATATATATATATATATATATATATATATATATATGATGATTGCAACGTCTTGTCAGACGAGTGCCACTCCTTCAGACACTTAAAGTCCATGAGCCCAAAAAATGACTTTTTCTTTAGTCCTACCGGTGAATTCGCACGCCTCAAGCAGGCATGACACTGAAGATATTCATTGAGATCAATTATTACATGCTTCCAGCATTTCAAGCCTCCACGCGTCACAACTTTTCCATCGCTACAGGACCACTTTTATAGACAAATGCCTGAGGGAGTATCTATACACAGATTATGTTACAGTCTTTGTACGACAGCTAAGTCTCTCTCTCTCTCTCTCTCTCTCTCTCTCTCTCTCTCTCTCTCTCTCTCTCTCTCTCTCTCTCTTTCTCTGTTCAAAATGTTGAGATCCAGCAACAAGCAAGAGCAAGATAGCCAGAAACAAGTTAAACTACAGACCAGCTTAATGCGGGTACTGGTCTCCCGCTTTATGGTTTTTTTTAAATCAGAGATATGCTTCTCCTAGAAATGGTTGCCTTCACCACGGCTTACAAGAGTCCTATCCACCCCAACACACACATACACACACACACACACACACGGTGCTAGTTGGCCGTTGATCCCGAAAAAGGGTTCATTCGCCCTTTGGAAGGTCTTGTTTTTAATCCTTCAGGGAGACTAGCCACTCTCCTCACCAAACAAGTCTGGTGGGCGTACTAGTTTAGTCGCCGGTGACCCGACCATGAGACAGGTAGTACTGGGTTACATGGTACCAGTAGCATATGACATGACCTGACATACATACTAATATATATATATATATATATATATATATATATATATATATATACAAAAAGAACATATATAGTTTAAATTTATAAACAAAACAAATTTCTAAATTCATAGTACAGAAATATTATTATTATTAATATTTATAGGACAGTCCCAACTAAATGAAAAAAACGTTAATATGCACAATAGCGCAAATGTATGAGTCGGATTACTTACTGATTTCTGGTTGTAATATATTTCGTTTAAGCATTTTTTTTTTTTCGTTTTTTTTGTCTTTTCACTGAATCTATCTTTCTGACTAAATTTGGAATGGAATTTTTATATCAGATTTTAAAATTAAAAAATCTAGATTTCAATATTTTTATTAAGTCTATCATATGTGTATATGAATTTGACACGCAAAGTTCTATTCGGGATTATTTTTCGAGCTTGGATCTGTTTTGGAATAATCTTTCAACATTTTCCTCTATGCATTTTGTGTAATTTTATGCATGTGTGATTTATCTTTAAATTTCAAAGTCTATAATGTTCTAATTTATAAACTGCATACGAATTTCATCTTGCCAAATACGTTTGGTCATAGAAAAGTTGAAAATATCGTATAAACAGAACTGAAACCGATCGTTCATAAAGATTTGCTATAGAATATCTTGCAAGGTTCAATGATCAAATAGGTGGGAGAACGTTTTGAAGACATTGTATTAACGTGATGTACTGTCTGCTAAGTCGAAGTTAAGACCATTTGTTGACACTTCTACGACCGAAACAACGCATGGAAAAAAAACCATTGGCGATAAAGATGTACGGATTCATTCTTTTCTGATCTAAAGAACGATTTCTCAACTAATATAAAAGCGACTTGCTGCCTTTAACCGTTTTTTCGTCAAGCTTTTCTTATTTAAATACCAACATTCCGATCAGTGTTTTCCGGGAAAATGATCCAATCGTATACATATATCTTGGCGCAATTTGTGAGCAATGTTAAGTTGAACCAATGCGAATAACTATCCATACACTCGTCAACCCATCTCCCCCACTAAACCCCGTTTACCCTATTCATAAACTCTATCAACATAAATACATGCAGCCGGGTCGATACACACACATATATATATATATATATATATATACTTATACGCATGGCGATTACCTCATGCAAACTCTCGCCCATAATCTAGCTATATATCTATAAAAGTGAACGTGTCTGTGTATCTGTGTGTCTGTCTGTCTGTGTGTGTGCATTTCCCTACGCAATAACTTTGTCAATTTTAAGTCTACCGACTCGAGATTTAATATACAAGGTACTGAGATTTGGGAAAATATTTTTGATCTGTTTTAGGCCAGAATTTTGTTGGTTAAGGGGTCAAAATTCAACGATTTGACTTTTGAGAACTCTACCAAACTCCTCCGACAATTTTGGATCTTAACACTTGAAATTTTAGATATAGGTTCATTGGACATGGATCTAACTAAATAACTTGATTTGAGCTGAAAACAATAAATGTTAAGGGGTCATAATAGGGGTCAAAGTTTTAAAAAATGATCTCTGCGGTCTCTATCAAATTACTCAGACAATTTCTTGTCTAAACATTTGATATTTTACATGAAGGGTATTCAGAGATAGGGCAAGCTTTTTCAGCGGTTTGGATCCAAAATTTTTAGCTACCAATATATAAATGTATATATGTATGTATGTATGTATGTATGTATGTATGTATGTATGTATGTTTGCATATCTGCCTAAAACGTTCGACAGAGGCGACGGATTTTATCAAGATCAGTATCGTTTTGAAGTTCGACCTTTCATACGACAAATATCGAAAAAATTGCTAAAAACATTAATATCTTCACCTTCTACTAGGCACTTTTCTACAGAGTGGTGGCGCTTTTTCGCCGATATTTTTTTAAAGATATTGTCTCCTTTCGATTGTCTAGCCTTAATTTAAACATAAGTCACTTCAGGTTTGGCAGTGGTCATAACCGCAAAGACTTCAGGTTTTTCTCCCTGTTCTTTTCCTCCTTTGCGGTACGGGTTCAAAACTGCCTTCTTATTACCACTTTTTTTTTTTGCTCAACATACACCTCCAACACCCGGGCAACGCCGGGCTGAAATGCTAGTATATCTATAAAAGTGAACGTCTCTGTGTGTGTCTGTGTATGTACATTTCCGTACGCAATAACTTTGTCGATTTAAAGTCTACCGACTCGAAATTTGATATACAGGGTAGTGAGATTTCGAAAAATCTTTGTGATCGGTTTTCAGCCAGAAATTTGGCTGTTAAGGGGTTAAAGTTTAACGATTTGACCTTTGAGAACTCTACCAAACTCCTCCGACAATTTGGGGTCTAAACACTTGACATTTTAGATATAGGTTCCTTAGGCATGGATCTAACTTAATAACTCGATTTGAGTTCAAAACAATAAATGTTAAGGGGTCATAATAGAGGTCAAAGTTTAAAAAAAATTGACCTTTTCTTTTTTTCTTCTTTTTTTTTTTTTGCTCAGCATACACCTCCAAACACCCGGGCAACACCGGGCTGAAATGCTAGTAATAGTTCAGGAAATAAAGGAATGGATAATTTTTCCTAAATCTATATATCTATAAAAGTGAGAATGAATGAGGACACTTCTCAACCTATATATTCAACGAATTTTTCAGCTACACATTTATAATTTGATCTAATGGGTATTCAGACAGGTGGAAAGCTTTTTAATCGGATTTTATCTAAAAAAAAAAAAAAATTGCTTCTGAAGGCTCAAAATTGAAAAATTGGTATTTGGGGGGGGGCAGATTTTTATCTGTTTGTCAACTGTTTCACAAGGTTTGAAAACATATGTTTAAAAGCCTGCCAAGCTGGTCTAATGGTTATTGTATTTGAGTTACTATCTTTAGGTTTTCGTTTCGACCTCAGCTCGGGTATTTTTTTTTTTTTACTCGGAGATGTGAACTCTTATATACAAATAACAATACTCACATGGATATGTCTCGTTTCTTTACGTTTCTTTTTTACGTAATTTTTAAAGGAATTACCGTTAGTTTTAATACCAAGCAACGCCGGATACTTTTTCTAGTATATATACATAAATCTAAAATCGAACGGAACTACAACTGGATATTGGTTTTGCTAGTAAAATATTTCCGTACTATTGACATGGCAGGAAAACATCAAACATTCAACCTCTAATACGTTTTGAAAAAGTGTTGAAACAAATACCGAAATACTCTCTAATTGTACTGCATATAAAGATAAGCAATGGAAGCTAGTATACGTACACACCGTTGGTGCAATGGATGCCGGCAATGACTGTGTGAGCGGCATGCTGTTATCGAATTCTGAGGTTGTTATTTAATTTAAATTTTAAAATGGTACAATCGACTTATGCCTTATCAAATAAACCTAGCAGAAGGTAAACTGCGAGTTAATGAGCTACAAATTAGAAAATCTCTCCCGCCCAGTTATAAAACGAAACAACCATAGATTGAGAGAGTGGATGTTTCCAATAAATAAACTTACATTAAGAGTTCTGTTGATATTCCTTGGCCCTCATCAATTTTATATGCTAACAATAGTCTCAGATATATAGTCATCTACAGACAGGCCGTTTTAATATATAATATATATAGAGGACATTAAATTGTTTTTTCTGAGCATTTTACAGTCAACGGAGAAAAAAAGGCCAAAGATCCTAGTCTTTTAGTGTGCTGCTTTGAATAATAAACTAGTTATGACCAAAGTTTCATTTCATTCGGACAAAAAACTAACAAACGTGCCTAATTAGAGTTGGGGAGCGTTTTTTGGGGTCAACCTATATATATATATATATATATGCGTGTGTGTGTGTGTGTGTGTGTGTGTGTGTGTGTGTGTGTGTGCTTAATGATATTTTTTGTAATTATTTCATTTTTCGAATGGTCATTCTTATGTCTCGGTCGAATTTGTGTGGAAAAGTTGCGTAGTCACTTTTGTCCATCTGTTTTTTCTTTTTTTTTTTGTTTTTTTTTTGCAAGTACTTTTAACTGATTTTCTTCAGTCGCCTTCAGGCAGTTGTTGATTTCGTTTAAAATCTGGATGCTTTTATCGCTTCAGTTCAAACAACATTTAAATTACTTGAAATAGCGAAACGTGTCGTGTGTAAAAAATGTTCAAGTCATTTAAATGTAATGTTAATGGAAATACATAAAAGCATTCATATTCAAAACGAAACAAAAAACTGAAGACCACTTGCAAAAAAAACAACAAAAAAAACAGATTGACAAAACGACTATGAAACTTTTCTACAAAAATTTGACCGAGACATAAGAATGAGAATTCGAAAAATGGAAAAATTACAAAAAAAATCATTAAGCAAAAACACCCCGTGCTATTTAACAATATATGTGTGAATGAAAATACGCTGCCTAAAAAAAACAATACACACACTCACACTCATATATATATATATATATATATATATATATATATATATATATATATATGATTGCAACGTCTTGTCAGACGAGTGCCACTCCTTCAGACACTTAAAGTCCATGAGCCCAAAAAATGACTTTTTCTTTAGTCCTACCGGTGAATTCGCACGCCTCAAGCAGGCATGACACTGAAGATATTCATTGAGATCAATTATTACATGCTTCCAGCATTTCAAGCCTCCACGCGTCACAACTTTTCCATCGCTACAAGACCACTTTATAGACAAATGCCTGAGGCAGTATCTATACACAGATGATGTTACAGTCTTTGTACGACAGCTAAGTCTCTCTCTCTCTCTCTCTCTCTCTCTCTCTCTCTTTCTATGTTCAAAATGTTGAGATCCAGCAACAAGCAAGAGCAAGATAGCCAGAAACAAGTTAAACTACAGACCAGCTTAATGCGGGTACTGGTCTCCCGCTTTATGGTTTTTAAAAATCAGAGATATGCTTCTCCTAGAAAGGTTGCCTTCACCACGGCTTACAAGAGTCCTATCCACCCCAACACACACATACACACACACACACACACACACACACACACACACACACACGCGCGCGCGCGCGCTGTGCTAGTTGGCCGAAAAAGGGTTCATTCGCCCTTTGGAAGGTCTTGTTTTTAATCCTTCAGGGAGACTAGCCACTCTCCTCACCAAACAAGTCTGGTGGGCGTACTAGTTTAGTCGCCGGTGACCCGACCATGAGACAGGTAGTACTGGGTTACATGGTACCAGTAGCATATGACATGACCTGACATACATACTAATATATATATATATATATATATATATATATATATATATGCAAAAAGAACATATATAGTTTAAATTTATAAACAAAACAAATTTCTAAATTCATAGTACAGAAATATTATTATTATTAATATTTATAGGATAGTCCCAACTAAATGAAAAAAACGTTAATATGCACAATAGCGCAAATGTATGAGTCGGATTACTTACTGATTTCTGGTGGTAATATATTTCGTTTAAGCATTTTTTTTTTTTCGTTTTTTGTTTTTTCACTGAATCTATCTTTCTGACTAAATTTGGAATGGAATTTTTATATCAGATTTTAAAATTAAAAAATCTAGATTTCAATATTTTTATTAAGTCTATCATATGTGTATATGAATTTGACACCCAAAGTTCTATTCGGGATTATTTTTCTGAGCTTGGATCTGTTTTGGAATAATCTTTCAACATTTTCCTCTATACATTTTGTGTAATTTTATGCATGTGTGATTTATCTTTAAATTTCAAAGTCTATAATGTGCTAATTTATAAACTGCATACGAATTTCATCTTGCTAAATACGTTTGGTCATAGAAAAGTTGAAAATATCGTATAAACAGAATTGAAACCGATCGTTCATAAAGATTTGCTATAGATCAAATAGGTGGGAGAACGTTTTGAAGACATTGTATTAACGTGATGTACTGTATGCTAAGTCGAAGTTAAGACCATTTGTTGACACTTCTACGACCGAAACAACGCATGGAAAAAAAACCATTGGCGATAAAGATGTACGGATTCATTCTTTTCTGATCTAAAGAACGATTTCTCAACTAATATAAAAGCGACTTGCTGCCTTTAACCGTTTTTTCGTCAAGCTTTTCTTATTTAAATACCAACATTCCGATCAGTGTTTTCCGGGAAAATGATCCAATCGTATACATATATCTTGGCGCAATTTGTGAGCAATGTTAAGTTGAACCAATGCGAATAACTATCCATACACTCGTCAACCCATCTCCCCCACTAAACCCCGTTTACCCTATTCATAAACTCTATCAACATAAATACATGCAGCCGGGTCGATACACACACACACATATATATATATATATATATATATATATATATATATATATATATATATATATATATATATATACTCATACGCATCGCGATTACCTCATGCAAATTCTCGCCCATAATCTAGCTATATATCTATAAAAGTGAACGTGTCTGTGTATCTGTGTGTCTGTCTGTGTGTGTGTGTGTGTGTGCATTTCCCTACGCAATAACTTTGTCAATTTTAAGTCTACCGACTCGAGATTTAATATACAAGGTACTGAGATTTGGGAAAATATTTTTGATCTGTTTTAGGCCAGAATTTTGTTGGTTAAGGGGTCAAAATTCAACGATTTGACTTTTGAGAACTCTACCAAACTCCTCCGACAATTTTGGATCTTAACACTTGAAATTTTAGATATAGGTTCATTGGACATGGATCTAACTAAATAACTTGATTTGAGCTGAAAACAATAAATGTTAAGGGGTCATAATAGGGGTCAAAGTTTTAAAAAATGATCTCTGCGGTCTCTATCAAATTACTCAGACAATTTCTTGTCTAAACATTTGATATTTTACATGAAGGGTATTCAGAGATAGGGCAAGCTTTTTCAGCGGTTTGGATCCAAAATTTTTAGCTACCAATATATAAATGTATGTCTGTATGTATGTATGTATGTATGTATGTATGTTTGCATATCTGCCTAAAACGTTCGACAGAGGCAGCGGATTTTACCAAGTTCAGTATCGTTTTGAAGTTCGACCTTTCATACGACAAATATCGAAAAAATTGCTAAAAACATTAATATCTTCACCTTCTACTAGGCACTTTTCTACAGAGTGGTGGCGCTTTTTCGCCGATATTTTTTTAAAGATATCGTTTCCTTTCGATTGTCTAGCCTTAATTTTAACATAAGTCACTTCAGGTTTGGCAGTGGTTATAACCGCAAAGACATCAGGCTTTTCTCCCCGTTCTTTTCCTTCTTCGCGGTACGGGTTCAAAACTGCCTTCTTATTATCACTTTTTTTTTTTTGCTCAACATACACCTCCAACACCTGGGCAACGCCGGGCTGAAATGCTAGTATATCTATAAAAGTGAACGTCTCTGTGTGTGTATGTGTGTGTACATTTCCGTACGCAATAACTTTGTCGATTTAAAGTCTACCGACTCGAAATTTGATATACAGGGTAGTGAGATTTCGAAAAATCTTTGTGATCGGTTTTCAGCCAGAAATTTGGCTGTTAAGGGGTCAAAGTTTAACGATTTGACCTTTGAGAACTCTACCAAACTCCTCCGACAATTTGGGGTCTAAACACTTGACATTTTAGATATAGGTTCCTTAGGCATGGATCTAACTTAATAACTCGATTTGAGCTCAAAACAATAAATGTTAAGGGGTCATAATAGAGGTCAAAGTTTTAAAAAAATTGACCGTTTCTTTTTTTTTTCTTCTTTTCTTTTGCTCAGCATACACCTCCAAACACCCGGGCAACGCCGGGCTGAAATGCTAGTAATAGTTCAGGAAATAAAGGAATGGATAATTTTTCCTAAATCTATATATCTATAAAAGTGAGAATGAATGAGGACACTTCTCAACCTATATATTCAACGAATTTTTCAGCTACACATTTATAATTTGATCTAATGGGTATTCAGACAGGTGGAAAACTTTTTAATCGGTTTTTATCTAAACAAAATAAAAAAATTGCATCTAAAGGCTCAAAATTGAAAAATTGGTATTGGGGGGGGCAGATTTTTATCTGTTTGTCAACTGTTTCACGAGGTTTGAAAGCATATGTTTAAAAGCGTGCCAAGCTGGTCTAATGGTTATTGTATTTGAGTTACTATCTTTAGGTTTTCGTTTCGACCTCAGCTCGGGTATTTTTTTTTTTTTTTTTACTCGGAAGATGTGAAATCTTATATAAAAATAACAATACTCACATGGATATGTCTCGTTTATTTACGTTTCTTTTTTACGTAATTTTTAAAGGAATTACCGTTAGTTTTAATACCAAGCAACGCCGGGTACTTTTTCTAGTATATATACA
>NC_136504.1:112774639-112797139 GCF_053919585.1 Euprymna scolopes
GGGTGGTGGTGTTTGGTACCACATCCAATGGTGCCAGCTCATGACTGGTGTTTGGTGTTGTATCCGATGATACCTGTACGGTGAAGACTTCTGCCTGGAAGACCGTCCTCAGTTTACCAAGATAATAAGATTTTTGACAGGTGAGGTGGTTTCTGTATTCTATATAAACACTCACACCAATCCTATCATTCATTTTAGATCCATCAGTATAGCATTTGATTACGTTGCTTTCCAGCTCTTTTTCGTAATCTCTTGCGCCTGTTCTGTCATAAACCATACATGTGAAATGCTTTTCAAATGATCTGGTTTTAGTCATAAGGTCACCCGGCACATGCAAGAGCGGTAGTTCCTTCCGAGCCTCATTACACAAATCCACGTGACTCTTTGTTTTTCCAGTAGTCCCAACAGATCTTGACCACCACAGACCCATGAGATCTATTCTATAGGATCCCCGTATCGCTTCTGCCTTTAGGAATTCTTTAATCGGAGGGATATTCAACAGCATCCCCAATGCTCCAGTAGGTGTGCTCAGATATGCTGAAGAAGTCATTAAACAAGCAAGTCTTTGTACCTTCTGGAGTTTCTTCCTCAAGTACAGTTTCTCTGTCCCGCGGATCCAGGAAACACATGCATACGACAAAATGGGACATACCATAGCAATGTATATCCACCTCATTACATGCGGGTTAACTGCCCAGGTTTTCCCCACAATTTGTTTGCATTGCATAAGGGCTGCAGTCGCCTTGGAGGAAATCTTTTCTATGTGGCTTTTCCTGGTTAGCTTACTGTCCAGGATTCCCCCTAACAGCCTTGCCTCCCGCGAAAGTTTCAATTTCTGTCCACTCAGAAAAAGGTCACCAAGTTGGCAATTCCTTTTATATGTAAACAAGACCATTTCTGTTTCACGGCTACTGAATTCTAATTCATTTCGATTAGACCATTTATTAGGAATATTTAATGCCATTTTGACAATGCGTCTGACCAATGATGTTTTGAACCCCCGACCAGCACTGCGATGTCATCAGCATCAGCCTGGGCATTAAATATTCCTATTTTTAAACTCCTTTAAAAGAGGATTCAGCATACAGTCCCATGGTAAAGGTGATAAAATCCCACTTTGGGGGTTTCATTTAACTACTTCCCTTTTAACAGTTGCCCTCAGTAGTTCTACTTGAACTGTTCTGTGCCTCACCATATACTCAATCCATCGGATGATTACTGGTGGCACATTGAGTTCTCGTAGCGACTTGAACATACTACTGAAGGGTATGTTGTCAAAAGCTCCAACGATATCTAAAAAGACACCGAGTGCCATCTTCTTTTTTGTTAGTTTACGCTCTATACAGATCACGAATTCATGAACCGCAGTCTCGGTAGAGACCCTGACTCGGAACTACTGTGATTGAATGATAAATATTGCATAAATGTGTGTTTGAGAGCTAATTTTTTTTTTTTTACAATCATTAATAAATATTATAAATTTATATATTAATACAATAGCAATGCCTGGAAAAATCATGGATTATATGGAAAAATGCGCGCATGAAAAGTAATATTCTTAAGATTTTATTAAACCTGGAAAAGTAAAGGACAAGAAATTCAACCTGGAAAAGTAAAGAACAAGATATTCTAGTAAAGTAAAAAATAAGAATTTTTTAGATTTAAAATATTGCAGCTAAAAATAAAATTTGAATATTGATAAATATTTTATTTATTATTTGCATATGTTGTTGTTTATTGTTGAGTTAGAAAGTGTGTCAGTCGCTGGATTGAACTTATTTCCCCCCTATTATTTGCATATATTTATGTAGTGAAAATTGTTTGAATAAAATTAATTCATTAGTTAGTTAGTTAGTAGATGGAATTAATAATGTTATAATTTACATAAAAATGAATTAAATGATCCTAATTATGATATAATAAAATCATTAATTTTTATATCAAACTCAATATCCTTTTCATTGATTTCCCTTACTCTATGATATTTTAAAAAAACTTTAAAAACGTTTAATTATAATTTACTATATTTATTTATTTTTTAGCAAATTAGTTGTAAACCATTATAATATTTGCTAAGATTTCTCCTCTGAAGAGATGGTAGACATTGAAAACCTATATGTTAAGGAGATATATTAATTGATATGTATTCTTTGTCTTACATATACTAATAAAAATTTTCTTGATTTGAAATTTAACCATTTCACGTCATAATTTTTTAAATTATTAAATCACTAAAATTGGATATATATATATATATATATATTCTAACGAAAAAACCCTTTCTTTTTTACTCTATTTCTTCAAGGTACACCCCTTCCTTCAATACAAATTACATATTTCTGCCTGGTAGTAATCCAACCTCTTAATCAAGTAAAAAAAAGGTGTTCTTGCGCTTGGTGCGTGTCGCCACAGGGTCCGGGTGGAGCTACGGTATGGAAGTACATGTTGGTGAGCAGGTGCCTGCTGTATTCAAATTGGATAGAACGGAGAGATTAATCGTCGAACAAAACACTTGTCAACTTCAAATGCTAACGGGTAAGCCAACAATATAGTGAATTGAGAAAATGGTGCAGTGAGAGGCGCAGACGGCGAACGCCGGTTTTTCAATAAGCGCACTTGTTACTAATCTTATCTCAAGTAATCTTGCGAAACTCATTTCGTCTTGGCAATAATGTGGCCACATGAGGTAACTGCGAACTTTTATAACATTATTATAATTTCATACGTCTTTTCCCGGCGAAAAGCACGTCAACAGGTTCGTATATATTTGTGTAAATGGTAGAGGATAACAATTAGATCATTTTAAAATTCAACTAAAGAAAAATATTAAAAATACACACATTTACACACTCTATAAATAAATATATATATATATATATATATATACATATATATAGATTTCTCATATATATATATATATATATATAGAGAGAGAGAGAGAGAGAGAGAGACAGAGAGGGGGAGAGAGAGAGGGAGAGAGAGAGAGATATGTTGTTTGTTTTTGTTTTTTCCGATACGTTTAAAATGAATTCAATTATTTACGAAAGTGCATTTTTACCTAAATAATTTTCCCTTTAACTAATTTGGTACCCCCACATGGGGAGCGGCATATATATTAATAAATTATTTTAAAAATAAAATTATCCACTGACACGAATAATATATATATATATATATATATATATATATATATATATATATATATATATACATATATATATATTGTGATAATTAAATTGATTGACTTACCGAGGGTGGCTCGGTGGGAAGGGAAAGACACTCATGGCTGTGAACTGCCCGGCCTGGTGTTTGTTAATGAAGAAAATAGGATGTCTATTCCTTATAGCTTAAATAGACATTCCAGCCTCGTTTCAATCTCGCTGAACGAGAGATTGAGACTATAAAAAGAGTCACCTTTGCAGGCTTGTTGTTGTTGTAGTTTGTTCTTCTCGTTGTTAGAGATCTATCAGAACGGTACGACAACTGTTAACAGCGCGTTATATTTACAAGAATACGTTTGCTTGTAAGCAACGAGATAACTTTTCGTTGCAAGCTACACGTCTTATCTCCCCCCCCCACTCGTCGGTAGGAAATATCGACAATATATATATATATATTAGGGAATTAGACCTAGAGTCTGAAGAGCGGAGTTTATTTTAATGTACTAGTAAATTTATTAAAACTATTAAAAGAAAACAGTGTTCGTTGTAATATAGATATATAATAAGCTCAATAGATTAAGATATTCTAGAGCTATTTTAATATTGAGTAAAATGATTCAAATTTTGAATTAAAAATCAGTTTCAAAAGGAAAACAGACAAAATCAATAGATTGTACGATGGTTTCGGAAACGATGTTTTTAATTGAAGTAGACAATATTTCTTGAACAATAATTTGATAAAAGATTTTCTTTAAACAAAGTTTCCTAATCAGCAAAAATATGGGGGGAGGGTTAAAGATATCAAAATAAAACTAGTATTTTTTGTAGTAAGGCAGATATTCCTGGAAATATTTTTTTAAAAAATAAAGAAAATGAAGTTAATAATTTTCATGTTGATAAATAAACTGAAAATGAAGTTAATAATTTTCATGTTGATAAATAAAATGAAAATGAAGTTAATAATTTTCATGTTGATAAATAAAATGAAAATAAAATTGGGTGGAAATATAAGGTTACGAGTAAATATTTTAATATTTCTAATAAAAATATATATATACCTTTCTCCCACTCGCTTTTAAAGCTTGTCATTATTTCAGTCAATCTAATCTTTGGCAGGTTGTTGAATGTTGTCTCTGAATGGTTTAGATACTTTTACTTAAAAAGAAACGCTGATAAATGTGCTGGTGCCTGTTCATTATCGTTGGAGTCTTATATTCGAATTTAAATTATAATTAATATATATATATATATATATATATATATATATATATATATATATATATATATATATATATATATACATATAAGTGAACGTGTATGCCTGTCTGTGTGTCTGTATAAATCTTCCTTCGCAATAACTCTGTTAATTTTAAGTCTACAGATTCGAAATCTGATATACAGGGTACTGAGATTTGGGAAAATCTATGTGATCGGTTTTCGGCCAGAAATTCGGCTGTTAAGGGGTTAAAGTTCATCGATTTGACTTTTGAGAACTCTACCAAACTCCTCCGCCAATTTGGGGTCTAAACACTTGAAATTTTAGATATAGGTTCCTGGGACATGGATCTTACTTACTAACTCGATGTGAGCCCCAAACAATAAATTTTAAGGGGGTACAATAGGGGTCAAAGTTTAAAAAATTGACCTTTTTTTTTTTGCTCAGCATACACCTCCAAACACCTGGGCAACGCCGGGCCTGCATACTAGTATATATATATATATATATATATATATATATATATATATATATATATATATATAAAATTTGGGTTATATATATATATATATATATATATATATATATATAATATATATATATATATATATATATAACCCAAATTATCTATCTGCTTATATGTATATATATATATAAATATATATAAATAAATATATATATATATACATATGTATATATATATATATATATATATATATATATATATATATATATATTCTCTTTTGTTGTAATTTTCTTATCAATTTGTTTTTGCTGACGATGGGGCATTCGTCCGGATGCCAAACATTCTCCCATTAGTTTAATTACTCCAACCGAGAAATCTTTTTTTAAGTTTCTGACCGTCCCTTTAAGTTCAAGTGTTTATATTTCTTAGATAGATTTCGAAGTTCTTTTTTATTAGCCCGGTTGCTCTTATAATGATTGGAACGATGGATACTTTCTCAAGATTCCAATTTCTTTTCGTGTTTTGTTATTTTCTGCCTTTCAGCTCTGTTAAGTCCAGCATCATTAAGGATGCTTACTTCAAGTAGGGTTGCTACTTTCTCACTATGTCAAGCAAAATAGCACTCTTTTATAGGTCTGTAGCTGAAGCAGTTACGTTGTCTTATTGGATCTTGTATGATTTATTTCCAACATGTTATATGACTTATTCAACATGTAAAATAAACAAATAAACAGAGAATTATTTATGTACTTATAAAACAATAATCTACGGACACATGCTCCGAGATACTCCCTCTCATCAGTGTAGCTTGACTGTTTATAGGACTTGAACTGAAAACCATATGTATTTTGGTCAAGTGCGTTAACCGTTACGCCACGAAATCCTAGATCACTTTACGTGTTATTTGTATAATTTTAAAACTCATGCAAACTTTTTGTTGATGATTTTAAGCGATAATACGGTTAATAGCATTTCCAATATAAGAAGTCATTGAAAATATTTTCCTTAGAAAACTGTCCCACACACACACACACACACACACACATATATATATATATATATATATATATATATATATATATATATATATATATATATATATATATATATATATATATACACTCATGAACAAAAAAAATGGGCCAGGAAAGAAATTTACAATTTATTGCACAAAAAGCTGCATTACACAAAATGCAATTAAATAATAAACGAAAATGAGTAAAAAATATAAAGAGCAAGATATTTACTTTAATAAAAACTTAGTATGGAATGGAATTGCCCTTAGATCTTTTTAAAAGATCAATTCTTTTTATCATGCTCTCAACCAACTTGGAGCACTGTGAAGAGGAGATGTTATTCTATTCTCTTTGTACTGCTTCCCATGATTTTTCTTTGTTGGAAAATGTTTTTCTAACTAATGCACGAGATATTATAGCCCAAATATTTTCCATTGGGTTTAAATCTGGGCTTTGGCCAGGCCAAAACATCACATCAATTGAATTATCAGTAAGCCACTTCTTTGTGACTTTTGCTGTGTGTGCAGGGGCATTATCATGTTGAAAAATAATGTCATTGTTTATTTCTAACTTCTGCATGCTTGGTAATAGACCTCTTTCTAATATTTGAATGTAATCTTTGGCATTAATTGACGCATCACATCTGATAATTTCCCCAACTCTTGCAGCAGAAAAGGTCCGCCATACCATTATTCCTCCGTTTCCATGTTTTACTGTGGTTTTTATGCAATTCGGTGAGAATCTTTATCCGGATCTTCGGATGCAACCTTCAGGGGCATCACTGGCAAGGCAAAATCTTGATTCGTCCGACCAGAAAACATTTCTAAACTAATCTGCATCTTTCGTACCATAACATGATGCAAATGTCTTTCTTCGCTGATGTTCTTCTTAGTTAAAGGTTTTTTTTTTGCACATCTTTTTGATGAAAATCCCATTTCCTTCATCCTTCTGGATATTGTCACTCTAGAAAGAGAATTTCCTTTTGCTGTTTCGAATTGTTTGCTATGGTCAACATAAGTTTTTTTGCGATCCTTCAAAACGGTCATTTTAAGCCTGTAATCGTCCTTCATTGTGGATTCTCTGGGGCGACCAGAACCAACTTTCCTGCTCACTGTGCCTTCAATTTCGAACCTTTGCCCAATTCTCTTCACAGCTGAAAGAGATGTTGCCACCTTTTCTTCTTTCAAAATGTCGAAAATCTGCTTGTAAGTCAAATTTGCTTGTCGTAATCCTGCAATTCGGTTTTTAATTTTTTCGTCAAGATGTCGTCTTACTTTTCTTGGACTCATCTTTAATAGTAAAATCTGAAAAATACTAAATAACAGCTAATTATTAGCAAACAAGCGATAAAAATGTAAAAAATTTTTTTCTTTCCAATTTCAATCATGGCCCATTTTTTTTGTTCCAATTTTAATCATGGCCCATTTTTTTTGTTCACGAGTGTATATATATATATATATATATATATATATATATATATATATATATATATATTGATTGATTGATTGATTGATTGATTGATATAATAATTAAGAGATTGGTTTAGCGTTACGAAACACATACTGTCAACAATTGTAAATGTCAAGTGAAGTAAAGGAATAAATTATAAGATGGTCAACATCATGAATTTTGGAATATAGTTTTTGTCATTTATTCACTATATTGTTCTGTAATTACATTGAGCTTCTTAAATAAGTAGATGTGTTTATTATAAGAAAATATATTTCCAAAGAAAAATATATATATATAAATATATATATATACTTACATAGTGCCCAGCATTACCCGGGTGTTTGGAGGTATTTGAGCAAAAAAAAAATTTAAGTGGTAGTAGAAAGGCAGGCTCGAACCCATATCGCCAAGGAGGAAAAGAACGGGAAAAAATCGTGACGTCTTTGCTGTTACGACCACCGCCAAACCAGAAGTAACGTAGGTTTAAATTAAGGCTACAGGATAACTTTAAAAAATATCGGCGAAAAACGCGACCCCCTCCCTGTAGAAAAGTGCCCATTTGAGGGTGAAGAAACTAATGTTTTTAGCCAATCTTTCGGTATTTGTCGTTTGAAGGGCCGAGCTTCAAAGCGCTACTGATCTTGTGAAAATCTGTCGCTTCTGTCAAATTTTTTAGGCCGGCATGCAAACATACATACATACATTTATATATTTGTAGCTCAAATTTTCGACCCAAACTGATTAAAAAAAAACTTATCTCTGAATACCCTTTATGTAAAATTTCAAAGGTTAAGACCAGAAATTTTCTGAGTAATTTGGTAAAGACCGCACAGGTCAATTTTTTAAAACTTTTATCCTATTATAACCATTTAACATTTCTTTTCTGGTGCTCAAATCAAGTTATTTAGTTAGATCCACGTCAAGGAACCTATATCTAAAATTTTAATTGTTTAGACCCAAAATTTTCGGAGTAGTTTGGTAGAGTTCTCAAAGGTCAAATCGTTGAACTTTTACTCCTTAACAGCCAAATTTCTGGCTGAAAACGGATTACAAATATTTTTTCAACTCTCAATACCCTGTATATCAAATTTCGAGCCTGTAGACTTAAAATTGACAGGAAATGTACACAGACACACACACACACACACAGACACTTTCACTTTTATAGATATAGATGTATAGATAGATATGCCGGTTTATTCCAAGGGGAACTAACTCACTCACACACACACGCACGCAGACAATGAGTTTTTCATATAATTGTAGAAATATATTATACAATGCTTTTCTATTGAACACGTTTCTGTCACTATTATACGGAAGTTGGGTGTCATTATAGAAACGTTATCATCGCAATCTAGGTGAAGTATAAACTACAGATTCTACACTTTGAGGCCTTGGTAGCATACTAGTACGGCTTGCTTACATTTTCGTCCCATGTGACTTTAATGTTTTGTAACGAAAAGGCTATATTTAAAATCCCATTAAAACTCAACCCTAACACCTTTTTTTTACCTCATCATCGAAACATTATTTTTCTCCGTTCTTGTGGTTTAATTCTCAGATAATAAATGAACTCTAATAAAACCAGCCCATTAAAAACCGATTAAATTGTAGATAGATTTAATGGACGACTTATGGCCTTTTCCAGGCCATCCCCAATTTATTTCTCCTTTATCGCCATTTTATTTTTCAGTTTCTCCGAATCTGTTTTCCCTTTCTAAATCTCACTTATATAGGTCTTCTCGTGAGAGTTCATCATAGTCTCGTGATTCCATCAACTTCGAATCTTTCTCCTTTACGACTTCTTTATTGGCATTTTATTAGACTTCGAATTGACATCGAACGTGTTCCTAAACAATAAGATGTTTATAACGTAAAATGAACCTTGTCTGAAAGGTAATGCAGTTTCGTTAGAAAATCAGGGATCTTGAATATATCTATTCTATCTATTATATAAAATGAACTTTGTGTGTGTCAGTCCGCTTCCTATGGACTTCAAAACGGCTGGGTCGATGTTTATGCAATTTCACACAAATGTACCTTATGTATCTAACAGTGTTCTTAGATAGGTTTTGTATCGGAATGGATGATATCGATAATCAATAACCCAAATAATATCGATAATCAATAACCCGAATAATTTGATGAAAGTAGAAACCGTACGATTTTGATCAAAGTTAATATCTTAAACAGCCTAACATCACAAGTGCATTTGAGAGGTTTTATTGTCACATAAGTCGAAAAGCCAGACATATATAATCAACAGTATAGTTTTCGTATGATGGATTTTAAACGTAAGTTAAACCCATTATCACCGCACAAGCAGAACGGTCAGGCATATAAAATCAACAATCAGTTCATTGATATGACAGGTGAGCGTTCGAAATGAACGTTTCTGTTTAGAGCACAAGTGAAGTATGAAACTTGACTTACTCATTTGAAACTTTAATTGAAGGTATCATATATAAAAATATTTTTTATAAAATTAACAGTAGGTTCTTTACTGTGTAATATAGACTAGAGTGGACCGTGGACTAAGCCACTGCGAGGAGGCATATGTAGCTTCCTCCAAAGTACTGAGATAGATCCCCCAACTAGAGCAGGCAAGAAATTCGCTTTAAAAATTAGTGATTTCGCCGATTTCGATGACAACAAAAATGTGGGAACCTGAAAGTATCATAATTCAAACCCGGGCAACGTCGAATCTTCCTGCTAGTATATGCATAAGGAGTAAAGTCACATAGAAACTTTACTATATATTTTTTTATATAATTTTTTTTTTAATTACATTTTCACCCCAAACAAGGCATATTGCCACTTTGATGTAGGAGCTACTATAAGAGATCTAAGTTCCAGAGGTACTATGTAGGGAGTTTAGCAGCAAGATGTCTGTTCACATTACACTTGAACTTCTGCATGTCAGTACAGTTGGGGAAGCAGGAAACCGAAAGAGAATTCAAAAGTCCTGCCGTTTTGGGGAAGAAGCTATTAGAGTAAAAGGATTTCTTACATCTAGGGATCTCAACTGTGTAGGGGTGGGACTTTGCTTCTTGTCGGGTTTGTCGGGGATATTTTCGTCGAAGGGGTGCAAGTGCCTGTAATTCGTCAGAGCATCCACCATTAAAATACTTGTAAAACAGGCAGAGGGATGCAATATTTCGTCAGTGGGACAGGGGCTGAAGTTTAGATTACAATTCAGAACCTATTAGATTGGCGACTGTCTTTGGACCGTGTCCAGGAGTGAGAGACTAATAGCAGATGCACCAGCCCAAATGTGACAGCAGTACTCCATACATGGGCGAATGGTGGCTTTGTAGAGGTACAGGATACTTTCAGACGTAAGTAATTTCCTAGCATGATAGAGAGAACCCACCTTCTTTGCAGCAGCGTTAGCAACGATCTCAATGTATCTATTCCAACTCATGTTTCCTGTGAACGTTAAGCCAAGGAGTTTGAACGAAGTGCTCTCAGGTAAAATATCTCTAGCCATAGCTATTGGTGGTTGGTAAGGTTTCATGTAATTATTAAAAAAAACTAGCTTTGTCTTGGCAGCGTTGAACGTTACCATCCATTCATGACCCCATTCCACCACGGACTGAAGATCTTATAATTTTTGAATTTTGGAAAATGTTTGGTTATTTTTTTAAATAAAAAATGCAAATTTTTTTAAAAAATTCCTTTTTTAATTAATGTTACTTTTTATTTCATTTTTTTTTTGTATATTATTTGTATTTTTATTGTTTTTCTTTTTATTGTTTTTCTTTTATTGTTTTTATTTTTATTGTTTTTATTTTTATTCTTTTTATTTTTATTCTTTTTATTGTTGTTATCTTTATTGTTTTTATTTTTAGTATTTTATTGTTTTTATTTTTATTGTTTTTAGTTTTATTATTTTTACTGTTTTTATTGTTATTCTCTTTATTTTTATTGTTTTTATTGTTTTTATTTTTTGTTTTTATATTATTTTTATTGTTTTCATTTTCATTGTTTTTATTTTATTTTTGTTTTTATTTTTATTGTTTTTATTTTTATTGCTTTATTGTTTTTATTTTCATTGTTTTTTATTTTATTTTTATTGTTTTAATTTTTATTGTTTTAATTTTTATTGTTTTTATTTTTATTGTTTTTTTTATTGTTTTATTTTATTTTTATTGTTTTTATTTTTATTATTTTTATTTTTATTTTTTTTTATTTTATATTTATTTATTTTATTTTCATTGTTTTTATTTTATTGCTTTTATATTTATTGTTTGTATTTTTATTGTTTGTATTTTTATTGTTTTTATTTTTATTCTTTTAATTTTTATTGTTTTTCTGTATTTCTATTCTTTTATCCCCGCCCTATAAATTTATTTATTTCTTATATAAAAAATTATTCAAGTTCTAATGTGAATGTTTTCAACTTAGGCATTCACTTTTTACGCGGACATCTATATAAAGGCGGCTATTTCTATTTTTCTGACGAGAAGCATTTAGCTTCGAAATACCAGAGCCTCAAGTGTTTTCTCCATTATTCCTCTTTCTGAAAACTATTCAAAAACCAATCACATTATTGTCTTCTCTTCTGTAAGCATGTCATGAACTCGTGTGAGATGTGAGATGTGTCGCCTGTGACTCCATCTTGTTGGAAAAAGAATTGCATTTTGTCTTGTGGTGTCAGTTGGTTCTTAAGAGAAATATTAGAGAATCGAGCTACTTTTAACTGGGTCAACATGTACATTCTCTGGGCTGCTATTAAGTGAACCACCATGCGAGGGTACTTTATTGTCTGTAGTATAATATCACCTTCTATCCTCTTTTCTAATATATAGGATCTCCCGATCAAATAATTTATAATCTGGAAACTGTGATACACGTAAAAGGTATAATGGTGTTAATATATAGATAATAAATAAATAAGTAATGAATAATAATAATAATAATAATAATAATAATAATAATAATAATAATAATAATAATAATAATAGGATATCCATATGAAATTTAGTATGGAAAATGTGCACTACTAGTTATCAGGAAGGGAAAACAGAAGATGACATAGGATATGGAACTTCTCAACCAAACGGAGATGGGGGCACTGGGGGAACAAGGACATATAAATATCTGGGAGTTCTGGAAGCAGACAACACCAAAGCAACAGAAATAAAAGAGAGAATTGTCAACGAATACCCAGGAGAACAAGAAAACTAAATTATATAGCAGAAACCTTAAAAAATCTATAAATACATGGACAGTATCATTTGTAAGATACTCTGGACCGTTCATAGGGTGGGCCAAAGAAGAACTGAGACAGCTCGATCAGAAGACCAGGAAACTCATGACCATGCACAACGCACTACACCCGAAGGACGATGTTGACCGACTCTACGTGAAAATGAAATACGGCGGGAGCTGACTGGTATGTATAAACTGTTTGAATAACACCAAAAAAGAACTAAACAGTTACCTAATACAAAACACTGAAAGGATTATTATGGCAGCGAGAGACACTGAAAAAAAAAACAACAAAACCGAAAGCAGAGAGACAAACGATAAGACAAGAAAAGAAAAATGGGAAGAGAAACAATAACACGGTAGATTTGTAAGGATGACAAAAAATGAGAATAACGAAAATACTTGGACATGAATGAGAAAAGGACACGTAAACTGAGAAACCACATCCCTAATAACAGCAACACGAGATAACGCGATAAGAACCAACCACACCAAATCAACTATCCACAAAACACAAGAAAACAGCAAATGCAGACTCTGTGGACAAAGAGACGAAACGATAAACAATATAGTATGTGAAGTAGCAAACTAGTCCAAAAAGAATACAAGAACAGGCACTTAAAAAAGTTATGATGCTCTAGAGCAATGGTTCTCAACCGGGGTCCATGTGGACCCCCATGGTACATGTAAAAAATCATATCCATAGTTCCTCTACCAGACCTAAAGCCACTTTGTGACTCTGCAATAGCATTAGGGCAAACATACTCCAGTAATCTGTTTCATAGAAGTCGTGCAAGAACTTTCCCAGCAGCTTCCAAAAGCGTAATCCCACGGTAGTGGTCAAAAACATTCTTCTGTCCCTTTCCTTTGAACAGGGTCACCGAGACACCATCATTCCAATCCTGTGTAACAGAAGCACCTTCCCAATGTCGAAAGATTTAGGCATACATACATACATACATACATACATACACTAACAGACAGGTGAGATTTATATAATAGACGATTGATTCAAACCACTTGCACCTGATAGGAGAGCCGGAAGTCACCATATTTATAAAAAATTCAAAGCGGCAAGAGCAGACAATTCAATTCGACTAACGGCATTTTATCTATTTCTCTATACATAAAGATCATCAATGGTTGACTAAAATAATTAATCGCTAAAAATCATGATTTTTTATCAATAAAAAACTATTATTGATTTTTTATTATTGATTTTTTAATATTAAATCTTTTCAAGACGAACATACACTTGAAGTATTTATGAAAAAAAAGTATTTTTTCTTTGTTACTAATGAATTCAATTAATATTAACCTTAACAAATATATTTCAACTCATGTATAAATTGCATTCCTCTTTTTCCCAGTTCCAGGGTCTTTGAGATATTTTATGTCTATAAAAGTGAGAATGTGTGTGGGAATGGACACTTCTCAACATATATACTCAATAAATTTTTATCTAACGACGTGAAATTAGGTATATACGATATCCAGCCATTGGTAATCCGTTTTAACTCAGGAAAAAGTGGAAAATTGGTACGTGGAAGTCATCGGAATTTTTTATCTGTCTTCCACTGTTTTACGACTGCGCATGCGTGAATATTTCACATTACAGATTATTACCTTAAGAATAAGCAGCTTGCAAACACCTTTAAAAGGTCAGTTCACGGCATTTAGGTTTTGGTTTCGATCTCAGCTCGAATAATCCTTCTCTTTTTTTACTGATAAGAAGTAAACTGTTCAGAAAAAAAACCCCATAATACTCGCATGCACATGTCTCAGTTTCTGTATAGTATTTTTTAAATTCAATTTTTACCCCAAATAAGGCACAGTGCCACTTTGAAGCAGGGGGCTACTATCAGGGACTTAATTAGCAGGGTCATTATGAAGGAAGATGAGTAGAAAGATGTTTGTTCGCATTACACTTGAACTTCTGCATATCAGTACAGTTGGAAAAGCAGAATCTCAGAAGGGAGTTTCAAAGACCTGCAGTTCTGGGGAAGAAACTATTGGAGTAAAAGGCGTCCTTGCACCTAGGGATCTCTACTGTAAAGGGATGAGACTTAGTAGTTTGTCGGGTTTGTCGGGGGTAGTTACGTCGAGGAGATACAAGTGTTTGCAATTTATGCGTATTGTACGATCGGGTACGAGAGGCATGCTAGTGTTCTATATATCTGTGTGCAGTCATTATTTAAAACACTGTATACATGCAACATAAGTAATTTATAATCATAGATATTGAAAAAATATTCGGATTTGTATTACTGTACACATAGATTCGAAAAAGTTGTCAAGAACAAATATATAACAAATAAATGTTATCAAAGGCAAGATAAGTTACTTTTCTACCTAACTGGATATGGTTTTAGTGTTTTTATTTAATGTAACACGTTTATTCAGCTCGAAAAACTCGCAGTGTTTACCGATGTATTGGAAAATTTAAAATGGCGCCCAACTCTCTCTTTGACACGGTAAGTTTGGGAAAGGGGGTTATAAATAAAAAAATAGACAAAATACTGTTAGAAATTCGTTCAATATATGTTACCGTAACATAGGCTGACATATATTCGGTGGGGTTTTAACAGTATTTTGCATATGTTTTTATTTTTAACTCCTTTTTACAAACTTATCGTGTCAAAGACAGAGTCGGGTGCTACTTTAAATTTTCCAATACATCGGTAAACACTGTGAGTTTTTGGAGCTGAATACACATGTTACATTAAATAAAAACACTAAAAACATAACCAGTTAGGTAGAAAAGTAACTTATCTTGCCTTTGATAACATTTATTTGTTATATATTTGTTTTTTGACAACTTTTTCGAATCTATGTGTACAGTAATACAAACCTGTATATTCTTATGATAAATCCGTGCGGCCATTTTGTGATGACATTTATCGATCTCAATGCATTGATACTGACACAATATTTAAAAAAAATCATGGCAGTTGGCTATTTATATCTGTCTTATTTTCTTCTCTTCATCGCTGACGTTCCATCCGCTAACGTTCATTATACGTTACACCACATCCATACGTGTTAGTTGCAATTATCAAGCGTCGAATTCTCCGTCGAGAGCCACAATTTAATTCAGTAATTATCTAGGAGCTCATCTGTTCAATTAGAGTCTACTATCTAGGATGTCATCCCAATTAAAACATTTCGTAATTCAACTGTTCATGTCCTCTGGGCAATTGCGTTCAATTCAAGATTGATGTCTGTGCTGTAAAGTATAGGAAACGTTGAATCGTTTATTAGAAAATATAACTGTTAAATAGGTTTTTTAACACTGTTATAAATAGACATTTTATTTTTAAATAGAAATGTTGTGCTTAACGTTTTTCTTGCAATGCAAAGTACATCAGATGTTGGGTAGTATGAACGAGACTGAAACGTAAATTGAATCCCTAGTCCCCCCTCGCCGATCTTTCACAAACAACACCTGTCTAGCTGTAACCACTGTCAAAAATTTTCGCCACTCTTTATGTGTGCCAAAACCAAAATGTAGATTCCATGAACAAAGCTTCTTTCTTAGAAATGCACGCCTGTGGAACTCTGTTCCGTCTGCCTGTTTCCCACCTGACTACAACTTGGATGTCTTCAAGTTCAACATAAACAAATTCCTGATGAACCGCCCCCTTAAGTAAGACACTTTATCAAATCTCAACATTAACATACTGTACACGCAATAACCCTTATCTCCGAAAGGCTTCCGGGCCTTGATAAGTGGTGACCACCTTGTAAAAAAAAATCACTGTGTAAGATGACGGGTGATGTCATGAGTAAGGTGACTTGTGCTTTGTTTATCCTTATTGGTTTGGAAATTTTTGCAGCATTAAGAATTGATTATATAATGTTAAATTGATTTTTGTTAATGTTGCAATCTTTTAAGTTATAAATTTATTATATTTTTTTACTAGAATATCTTGTTCTTTTCTTTTTCAGTTCAAACAACTAGTCCTTTACTTTCCCTGTTTAAGCTTAACCATATTTTTTTCATGCCCGTATTTTTCTATTGTAATCTATGATTTTTCCAGGCTTCCAATAAATTCACTTGTTCTTTGTTTAATTTCAGTTTTTGCTCCCATAAACATAAAATTATACACATATGTAATAACAATGTACGGCACTCGTCTGCTTCAATAAAATCCCTGCAAGTATTTCCATTTCATTCCTTTATTCTGTCTGTGTTACTTGTTAATTCTTTTTTCGTGACAGCAGTGAATTAGTAGCAACACTGGTCGCTGAAGTGACGTGGTTGCTATAAAAACCAGTTATAAAAAGCGTCGTTTACCCGGTTACGTCTTTTTACGATTTTGGAACACCACTCTATTTATCATAACTTTTGTTTTATTGAACGAAATTGAAAAAAGTTTTCACAATATCGCTGAGAATGTGATCTAAAAAATATAATAATTGTTTAACATTTGGTTGAAAAATGAGTAAGCAGAGAAGCTTTAAAGCAGTTCTAAATAGCTAAACCTGCCACTTAACCATGTATTCAAACACTACTGTGTTTGAATGATATATATATATATATGTGTGTGTGTGTGTGTGTGTGTGTGTGTGTGTGTGTGTGTAATAAAAATATTTGGGTCACTAATTATTAGGGCTTTGACAACAGAATATTCTTTTCATTCTTTTAATTCTCAAATATATATCAGACACAGTAAGACACAGCCAATCAACCAAGAACCACATCAGTCTAAATAAAAACATATAACGGATATATACTCCAGAGTCAGAACAATGAAGAGAATATGCTGCTGTCACAGCCCGAGTAATTAGATATGGATAAATAATATGTTTTCATTTACATATCTCAATAGTGTTATAATAGAGCTTTAAGTATTTTTCTTTGAAGATACTAAGTAAATCAGAAGCTCACAGTATTAATACTGGAGTCCCTTAGGGGTCCATCTTGTGCCCAACTCTTTTCCTGAACTACATTAATGATCTTGCAAATCACATCCTTACATCATTTGTAGACATTTATGCTGATGACACTACCATTTATGGTAGCACATCTACAGGGTGGTCAAAAAGTCAGGTAACATTTTAAAGAAAAACGATATTAGCAATACACGTATATTTAAGTACCATACATTGAAATATAAAATGAAACAAATATGAAATATGTTTATTTTGTTAATTGTCGTCCATTTCTCTCTATCAATCGCTGGAAGCGATTAACCACTAATTGTGTAACACGTGTAATCATGTCAGCTGATATCCGCGTAATCTCCTCTTCAATAAATAACTTTAAAGACGCTATTGTATCAGGCTTCTTGCCAAAAACGCTATCCTTTACATAGCCCTAAAGCCAGAAATCAGGAGGCGTAGTTTATATATTACACTCAAATATTTAAACAAATAATATTAAACGAATAGAGATTATAATGGATCATATTGTTTTTTCTACCTTTAACATGTTACCTGACTTTTTGACCACCCTGTAAGTCAGTAAACGACCAAGGTTTCTCCGATTCTCTCTCCTCTGATCTTGAGTACGTGGTACAATGGGGAAAGGAGTGGCGTGTTACTTTTAATGCATCTAAAACCAAGCTTCTCTCTTTACATCATCAACATTCTGATCCACATCTGGCATCAGTTGAAATGAATGACTCTCGTCTTGAGGAGGCGTCAAGTTTTGACGAGCCTGTGGCTTGGCCTTTACTCCTGATCTTAAATGGAACAGATACATCTAATCTGTTGTCAAGGCCGCTGGGAAAATGGTGGGATCCTTCTATCGATCCAGTAGATATCTCACTGCTGATGCAATTCTCTATCTATATAAGAGCCAGGTACGTCCAAGGATGGACTACTATTGCCACATCTGGGCAGGAGCTGCTAGAAAGAACTCTATCCTGCCTTGATAGATTTCAAAATAGACTTCATAATCTCGTAGGAGATATCCTTTTCTCTTCCCTGCCACCTCTACTTCACAGAAGAGATGTTGCGAGTTTGTCTCTGATGTATCGTTATTTTCATGGAAAGTGTTCGACTGAGCTTCAGTCTATGGTCCTCCCTGGCCAAACTTTCACAAGAAACACTTGTCTAGCTGAAAACACTATCAATAATCCCCCTACTCGTTATCCGTGCCTAAACCTAAACGTAGATTCCATGAATAAAGCTTCTTTCTTTGAACTGCACGCCTGTAGAATTGTCTTCCATTTTCCTGCTTTCCAGCTGACTACAATATGGTTGTCTTCAAGATTAACGTAACCAAGTTCTTGATGAGCCGTCCAACTTGTTAACAAATTTACCGAATTTCCATTACTAACGATTACTATATTGTCCAATTTCTACTGTACACTCTTTAACCCTTATCCTCGAGTGGCCCCTTGGCCTTGATAAGTGGTGATGGCTATGTACAAAAAAAATAGAAATAGAAACAGAAGACTTTATTCAATCTATAATAGTTAATCTTTCTTTTATCAGTCACAACCTTGCGTACAATTGTTTAAGCTCGCAGTGTTGGCATCTATACTATTAATAAAATTCTAAATGTTTATTTATTTATTTATGTGTGTGTATATTTACCAATAAAACTTTCGAACTAATGCACCGAGTTGAATTTTTTTTTTCTCTCTGAAAGGTGTTAGTCCCTAGATTGTTCTTATCTATATATGGTTCGTAAGTAACAACGCCGAGTCACACAAGAAGCCCACGATAAGGGTTTTGGAGCCGTTTCATGCAATTGTCGAAAAAGTTACCTGCCCATGTCTACGGAATTTAGCACTGTCTGTATAGAGTTGCGGTAACATCTTTCGGCATACGGACAGGACTTGTGGAGCAATGGATAACTTTTGTGACTATAGATCAGAAGATTCCAAGTTCGAATCCTGGCCAATTCGTAATAATTTTTATTATTTTATCCGACATTTACTCATTATCTTTACCCCTAGTTATGGTATTTTTGTTTTTCGGTGATTTTGTTTAGTGCATATGCGAATTTCTCATACTCCGAGATCACAAGATAAGCGTTTATGTTAAGACGTTGTTGGGTGTACTTGATGTTGAGTGTACTCGATTTTGTGTTTGACTATGTGTTGTGTGTGCTGACGTGGAGCAGCAGCTAGCATAAGAATATAAGTGTTCATCAAATTATAAAATTAGAAACAAAAAGGACGAAGGGAATAACAAGAGAAAGAATGAACGGAAAACAGAGAGAGAGAGAGAGCGAGAGAGAGAGAGCGAGAGAGAGAGAGAGAGAGGAACGTTTTATTTTATTTATATCTTCTCCGTTCGATTATAAATGAATATCTCGCGTGATAATCTGCGCTTTTCTGGCGAAGGTTCGGGAGGCTCGTATCTGTAATTGTATCTACTCCACGAATCCGACAACCGTCCGTTTTCGAACCTGCTTCATTATCACCTTGCATGACTGCGTTGTAACAGAAGCGGTACACTCATAACTCTAGATCCGAGGTGGGGACCTGTTGGCAGGAAATTCTGTCTCTACATTAGACGAGGCGGCTCCACCGAACATGTTCTTGCATATAAAGAAGTTTCAACGCGAATAATAAGAGACTCGACAGAGATTCCTGATTAATTAGTCAATCATTCAACGAGGGGGGTTTCTACGAATAAATACACTGTATAAATACATAGGTGAAAACTTTCAGTTTACAATGCATAGAGTTGCGCATGTTAAACCAATAGTACATTTTTATTTTTTAATTTATAATCTCCTTTTTTAACTAACAGGCGAGCACTCGATTCTTTCGCTCGTTAAATACGCTTAAATATGTTTTAATTCATGCAGACTACATATTTAGTATTACAAAGTCAATTCTCTATTAAAGAATATAAATGATTATAGTAAAGTATATATATATACATATATATATATATATATATATATATTACTTTAAAAATTCAAAATTTAAAAACAGTAGAAAATGACTTGGGTGCAACAGCTTGAATCGAAACCAAATCATTTAGCGCTCCAGCCGCGTTCCCTGCCGTTTAGGCTTACCTGACGGTTAGATTTAAAACCAAACGACTTTTGTTATGATTGAATTTGCGCATGCGTAAGACTAAAACAAATATGTCGGCTAGTTGAAATTAACATTTTGCATTTAAACTTGTCGTAATATCTCTGTACGTATTACGCATCCATCCAAACAAAGAATTTACTAGGTTTGTGATTACTATTTCTTATTAATTACTGTGAGATGTGGCCTGCAGTCTGAGACATTATCTGTTGGACATACACACACATATCTATTTTCATATATAGATTTCTTACAAATTATTCACGAATTATTAAGGAATCGGATATATCTGAAGATAAGGTTTGAAGATGTTGTCAGTTTGACGATTCATGCCATTACTAGAGAATTAGAAACAATGGATAAAACGGGCAGAAGGTCACGTTAGATGATTTGATTTTCGGCTTAACCAGTATTTGTTTACATTATACTTGAAAACGATCAAGTGCTTCGCATTTTACAGACCGTGCTATATTTTGTGTAGGATTTTCAAGTGAACTGCAATTTTTACAGTATCTTTTCTTATTAATTTTTGTTAGGTGAAAGTACGGAATAGTTACAAAATCTCCTTCCCATTCTATGACTCTTTTTAAACGGTTATTTTTTTAGCATGTTTTGTAAACTGCAAAGGTACCGATGACCATGCTCAGTTCGGATGGGAAGAAGTGCAGTTGTATTTTCTTCTTCAGATTGGATAGTGCAAAACGAAACTTCCACAAGAAAGGTATATTCTGAATGGCTCAGCAGTGCATTCTGTCACCTCTACTGCACCCAACCCAATATCTTGTGTAATGCTTTTTTTTTGTTTTTTTGTTTTACATGGGCGTCACCACTTATCAAGGCCCGAAGTTCAATCGAGGATAATGTTTAATTAATAAAAGGTGGTAGTGTACTAATTGTTAATGGTGTGAAGTAGGTAGAGTTGGATTATGTATGGGAATGGCTCAAGAAAAACTTGTTTACATTGGATTTGAACGCTATTGTGTTGTATTCAACCGATAAGCAGGCCAGTGGAACAGTGTTCCACGGGCAGGCAGTTCTGGGAAATAAAATTTGTTCATGGATTAAAGGACGGTTAGAGAGTAGGAGAAATGATATATAGTGGTTGTAGTTTGCCGAGTTTTTTTTTACAAGGTTTTGCAAGGGGAACCATAGATTCGAGTTCAGTAAGGCACATGCAATGACACTTAAGACAAAGCAAAGACAGATTCGCAACGTATTTTCTGTCAGAAAGATGTTGCAGATAAGAGAAATTAGCATTACATATTACATATTAGGTTTCGAACCCGGTTTTTGAATTCTGGCTGATAGGACGAACTAAGCAGGTTCTGCCCAGATGTGATTGCAATACTCCATTTTAGGGCGTAGCTTCTTCTTGTACAAATAGAGGATTGTATTGGCAGTGAGAACTGGAGCGATAGCTTGACTTAATCATTTTTACGACGATCTTGAGAACAGATTTGATGTATATATTATTTTTTTTAATTAAAATTCATTGAGATTAGTATTATTTATTAATTTTTACTTATTGCGGGCTATTTTCCTTTGGAGTCCACGGCGCATTTGATAGATACGTTGAATCTCTACGGTTCCATGTGAGCATTGTCTGAAGATAGCGGTTTCAATCCTACTCAAAGCCAGCCAGAGGATTACTTGGTCAAAACATCGGGAGACGACAACAACTACGGAAGGCAGTAATTACAGTGAATGCAGTCAAGAGATTCAGAGTTACTATCCGTCACGGTTACCACCTGACGAAGGCCAGAGGAATAGTTGGCCGAAACATCGTGAAGCAACTTAGAAAAGATGGGGCTAATAGTCCGCAATAAATAAGAATTAATAGATTTGATGCATGCGTTCGATTACAGATGAGGAGTAAAGGTCAGTCTCAGTGTTACATGATAAGGGCTGTCCCCTGTTCATGTAAGTATAAAAATAGAGAGATTAGTTAAAATGAAAATAAGAGAAAGCA